>NC_041228.1:49836384-49837750 GCF_002837175.3 Physeter macrocephalus
TGTTTTGGGTTGTTCTTGTAGGTCTTTTCCTTCTCTTGTGTTTGTTGCCTAGAGAAGTTCCTTTAGCATTTGTTGTAAAGCTGATTTGGTGGTGCTGAACTCTCTCACCTTAGCTTGTCTGTAAAGGTTTTAATTTCTCCATCAAATCTGAATGAGATCTTTGCTGGGTAGAGTAATCTTGGTTGTAGGTTTTTTTCCTTCATCACTTTAAATATGTCCTGACACTCCCTTCTGGCTTGGAGAGTTTCTGCTGAAAGATCAGATGTTAACCTTATGGGGATTCCTTTGTGTGTTAATTGTTGTTTTTCCCTTGCTGCTTTTAATATGTTTTGTTTGTATTTAATTATTGACAGTTTGATTATTATGTCTTGGCGTGTTTTTCCTTGGGTTTATCCTGTATGGGACTCTCTGTGCTTCCTGGACTTGATTGCCTATTTCCTTTCCTATATTAGGGAAGTTTTCAACTATAATCTCTTCAAATATTTTCTCAGTCCCTTTCTTTTTCTCTTCTTCTTCTGGGACCCCTATAATTCGAATGTTGGTGCGTTTAATGTTATCCCAGAGGTCTCTGAGACTGTCCTCAGTTCTTTTCATTCTTTTTTCTTTATTCTGCTCTGCAGTAGTTATTTCCACTATTGTATCTTCCAGGTCACTTATCCGTCCTTCTGCCTCAGTTATTCTGCTACTGAGCCCATCTAGAGTATTTTTCATTTCATTTATTGTGTTGCTCATCATTGCTTGCTTCCTCTTTATTTCTTCTAGGTCCTTGTTAACTGTTTCTTGCAATTTGTCTATTCTATTTCCAAGATTTTGAATCATCTTTACTATCATTATTCTGAATTCTTTTTCAGGTAGACTGCCTATTTTCTCTTCATTTGTTAGGTCTGGTGTGTTTTTATCTTGCTCCTTCATCTGCTGTGTGTTTTTCTGTCTTCTCATTTTGCTTATCTTACTGTGTTTGGGGTCTCCTTTTTGCAGGCTGCAGGTTCGTAATTTCCATTGGTTTTGGTGACTGTCCCCAGTGGCTAAGGTTTATTCAGTGGGTTCAGTAGGTTTCCTGGACGAGGGGACTAGTGCCTCTGTTCTGGTGGATGAGGCTGGATCTTGTCTTTCAGGTGGGCAGGTCCACGTCTGGAGGTGTGTTTGGGGATGTCGGTAGCCTTATTATGATTTTAGGCAGCGTCTCTGCTAACGGATGGGGCTGTAGACCTGTCTTGCTCTTTGTTGGTGATAAGGTGTCCAGCACTGTTCGTTGCTGGTCCTTGAGTGAAGCTGGGTCTTGGTGTTGAGATGGAGATCTCTGGGAGATTTTCACCATTTGATATTGCGTGGAGCTGGGAGGTCTCTTGTGGACCAGTGTCCTGAG
>NC_041228.1:49837918-49866967 GCF_002837175.3 Physeter macrocephalus
GAAAGAAGGGAGGAAGGAAGGAAGAAAGGAGGGAAGAAAGGAAGAAAGAAAGGGAGAAGACAAAATAAAGTAGGATAAAGTATAGTTATTAAAATAAAAAATAATTATTAAGGAGAAAAATTTCTATTAAAAAAAAAAAACAAAAAACGGGTCAGTCTAACCCTAGGACAAATGGTGGAAACGAAGCTATAGAGACAAAATCTCACACAGCAGCACACACATACACACTCACAAAAAGAAAAAAGGGGAAAATAATAGTATATCTTGCTCCCAAAGTCCACCTCCACAACTTGGGATATTTCGCTGTCTATTCAGGTTTTCCACAGATGCAGGGCACTTCAAGTTGATTGTGGAGCTTTAATCAGCTGCTTTTGAGGCTGCTGGGAGAGACCTCCCCCCCTCCTCTTTGTTCGCACAGCTCCTGGGTTTCAGCTTTGGACTTGGCCCCGCCTCTGAGTGTAGGTCGTCCGAGGGCATCTGCCCTTCTCTCAGACAGGACGGGATTAAAGGAGCAGCTGATTCGGGGGCTCTGGCACAGGCCAGGGGGAGGGAGGGGCACGGATGCGGGGTGAGCTTGCGGCAGCAGAGGCCGGCGTGACGCTGCACCGGCCCGAGGCGTGCCATGCATTCTCCTGGGGAAGCTGTCCCTGGATCCCGGGACCCCGGCAGTGGTGGGCTGCACGAGCTCCCGGGAGGGGCGGTGTGGAGAGTGACCTGTGCTTGCAGACAGGCCTCTTGGTGGCGGCAGCAGCAACCCTAGCGTCCCACGCCCGTCTCTGCTGTCCGAGCCGACAGCCGCGGCTCGTGCCCGTTTCTGGAGCTCCTTTACATGGTGCCCTTAATCCCTTCTCCTCGTGCCCCAGGAAGCAAAGAGGCAAGAAAAAGCCTCCTGTCTCTTCGGCAGCTCCACACCCGTCTCTGGAGCTCCTTTAAGTGGCGCGCTTAAACCCCTCTCCTTGCGCACCAGGAAGCAAAGAGGGAAGAAAAGGTCTCTTGTCTCTTAGGCAGCTCCAGACTTCAACCGGACTCCCTCCCGGCTAGCCGTGGTGCACTAGTCCCTTCAGGCTGTTTTCACTCTGCCAACTCCAGACCTTTCCCTGGGATACGACTGAAGCCCGAGGCTCAGCTCCCAGCCCCCGCCCACCCCGGCGGGTGAGCAGACAAGCCTCTCGGGCTGGTGAGTGCTGGTCGGCACCGATCCTCTGTGCGGGAATCTCTCTGCTTTGCCCTCCGCATCCTGTTACTGCGCTCTCCTCCGAGGCTCCGGAGCTTCCCCCTCCGCCACCCGCAGTCTCCGCCCACGAAAGGGCTTCTCGTGTGTGGGAACCTTTGTTCCTTCACTGCTCCCTCCCACTGGTGCAGGTCCCGTCCCTATTCTTTGTCTCTGTTTATTCTTTTTTCTTTTGCCCTACCCAGGTACGTGGGGAGTTTCTTGCCTTTTGTGAGGTCTGAGGTCTTCTGCCAGCGTTCAATGGGTGTTCTATAGGAGAAGTTCCACGTGTAGCTGTATTTCTGATGTATCTGTGAGGAGGAAGGTGATCTCTGCGTCTTACTCTTCCTCCATCTTGCCTCGATCTCGTCATCTCATTTTTTTTGATGGGTGGGGCTGTGCTCCTGTCTTGTTGGTTGTTTGGCTTGAGGCATTCAGCACTGGAGTTTGCAGGCAGTTGGGTGGAGCCAGATCTTGGGGCAGAGATGAGGACCTCCAGGAGACCTCACACCAATTAATATTCCCTGGGACCTGATGTTCTCTGTTAGTCCAGCAGCATGAACTCAGTGTTCCCACCACAGGGCTCAGGCCTGACCCCTGGCCTTGGAAGCAAGACCCTGCAAGCCACACTGCATGGCAAAAAAAAAAAAAAAAAAAAAAAAAAAAGCAACAAACAGAATAGAGCAGAACAATATCAAAGAATAAAAAATAAAATAAAGTTAGAAGAATGAAAAAATGAACTAGATAAAATAAAAATGAAACAACAACAAAACAAAAAAAGAACCATGGCAGCAAATAAATAAATAAATAAATAAATAAGAAAAAAGAAAATAAATTAAAAATTCCCTGGTGCCTCCTCTATCAGTGTCCTTGCTGTCCCAGTGAGCTACAGCCTACCTCTGCCTCCCCAGTAGGCCTCCTAGACCTCTAGGTATGTCTCTGGACCCACTGTTTCAGCCCAAAATCTGCATGTGTTCGTCTCAGCAGTGTCTGTTCCTGGAGCTGGCCCAGATCACACATGCCCCTGCAAGCCTGCTAGGGCACAGGTCTTCACAGGTGTTCTTGCAGGGACTGGTACAGCTGGAGGAGGTCTTAGAACAGGGGGCACTCAGTCTGCCTTGACCTGCGTGACCAGAGGAGGCCCTGTCAAGGGTGGCACTTTAGCTTCCAGGATCTGTGTGGCAGCCAGAGGAGGATTTGCTAGAGGCAGGGCTCGGGCCTGGGACCCACGTGGCTGGAAGAGGCCTTGGTCTGGGGTACCTGGGCCTGGGACCCACATGGCCAGAATAGACCTTGGCCGGAAGGAAGGGTGGTCTGGCCCAGCACTCATGTGGCTGGAAGGAGCCTTGGCATGGGTGAGGCTCAGGCCTGGGACTTGTGAGGCAGGAGGGGGCCTTAGGGGTGGGAATTCAGGCCCGGGAGCACAGCAGGTTTGCCAGGGCCCAAACAGGCAGGGGAGATGCTAGCCACATTCCCCTCCAATCCCCCAATCCCTCAAAGGTCCCTCTCTATCCCTGCTGATCCCCTCACCATGAGTGTGTCCCTCTGAGCATGGGAACCTCTCCCCTCCCCCATCTCCCCCTCAGGGTTGCCTGTCCTGTCCTGCCTCCACTTTTCTTCCCTCCCTCCTTTTCTCCCACATCCTACCTGGTCATGGGGGGAATCCTCCTATCCATTTAGGTGTCTGAAAACCCCCACCAGTGTCTACTAGGTGGCCTGGTGGTGAGGAGACTTAAACTCTGCATCCTCTTACTTCACCATCTTGATCTACACATTGTGATTAATAGTTGTCATTTTGTCTCTTTTAATATTTTGTCTCTTTTAATACATTGTCTCTTTTTTGATAATGTATTTGTTAAAGAAACCATATTATTTTGCCTGTAAGTTTTCCCACAGTCTGGAATTTCTTGTGTTCTTCCCCATAATGTCATTTAACATATGCTTATTTTGCTGTATTTTCTGTAAATTGGTGGTTGAATATATAAACTTCATCAGCTTAGGTTTGTTTGATATTTTGTTAAGACTATGTTATAGATGGTATATTTTTCCATTCAGAGGCACATGATGTCTGGGTGTCTCTCTTTTAAAAATATTCTAATGTCTATATCCATTAATTCCCTTGGCTAGCAAAATGATATTTGATCAATCGTTCTTCATTAATAATTAACTGTTATACTTTTATAAAGAGAAACTTTCCCTTTTCTTACTCAGTAGTATACTTTAGATTAGATAGAAAGGTAGTATAACTCTTGATTCTTTCCCTTCAATTACCATTTTCAAATGAAATGTTAGTTTACTAGCATCCAAGTTTGTCTTTCTAGATGACTGAACTTCATATGACTGTAAATTTTTTCTTACTTTTCTCTACTCAACCCATCAAATTTGTATAATGTATATATAATATATATATACTGTATGTATACACTGTATATATTGTACAGTATATATATATATAATGTATATAATTTTATATAAAATTTATTATGGAAATCTAGAACCAGAAAGAATGATCCTGGAAATTACTTTTTGGTAGGGAGGTTGATAGACTGGAATATTTCCAAGTTCCTGAAACCACATTTATTTAAATTGTAAACAGTATTTAAGAGTAATAAAGAGATATTTAGGAAACCAAATTTAACTTTAAATAACCTAGATTATTTAAAGTTACTATAAAAGTGATATTAACTCAGGTCTTAGGTTAAAAAAATCAAAATTTAATTCTACATTTGTGTCAAAATATGTTTTAATCATGCTTGCATTTAATAACAGTTACACATTTATAAGTCTGAAAATAGTTTTTGTGGTTTCACAGATTAGAAATGCAAGTTTTGCCTTTTAGGATTTAAGTAAGTTTAGGACCCTTGAGAAGATGTAGTCTACATCAAGCCGAGGCTCTCAAGGAGTAATCAAGGTTAAATGCTGTGTTGATGTTGTGATTGATCCCCTATTTATAAGGGTGTGTGTGTGTGTGTGTGTGTGTGTGTAGAGGAGGTAGTGTTAATTACACAGTCAAATAGCTTTACACAGTTATGTTCTGGCGTAAGTACAGACCCCTGGTTGGGGAGGGATGAAAAAGGAGAGGGGAAGCATCAAATCAGTGTGACTCTCAACATGATTGAAAAAAAGATTAATTTGGTCAGTGATTAACAGATGGGTTTTATGCATGTCAAATACCACTAACATAACCTTCTTTATTTATATTTGCAAAATACTCTGGGGATTCCATGTTGACTAAACTTACAGTGTAGGAAACTAACTTCCATGTGATGTCCTTATTTCTCTTTACCTATAACAAAAAAGTAAACAAAAACACACAAGAAGTAAGTCCTTCGACTTTGTCGTTGCTGTAAAACTATTATGGAATGTGTAAAAAAACAAAACAAAACAGAAACCTTAATTAAATATTAAATAAATAAACCTCAAAAAACAGGAGAGAATTGGGAACTCTCATGCCCTATGAAGATAGCAGAGCCCAACAGAAAGAAGAAAGACTCCTCTTCTCTCTTGGCAAGGGCTCAGCCAAGAAAAGCCATAGACTTTTTAAAAATACACCCCTCTCAACTGCCTTTTACCCTCTATAAACATGTTCTTCCCATGCTGTGCAGGGACTTGCAGATGGCTTTCCATGTTTGCAAACCTCAAATTGCAATTTTCTGCTCATGCTGAATAAACCCATCTTTGCTAAAGAAATATCTAGCATGCTATTTGTTTCAGGTCAACAAATGACAGTATGGTCCTTTCCAATATCTTTCCTACCACCTTTTTCCTCTTTCCTTCCTCCTTCATCACTGCAGGCTGTGCCTACAAGAAAGATAACAGTAAGAAGCAAAAATAAAAAAATAGAACTCAAAACTTCACAGTGATTTTGAGCAATAGCACTTCCAATTTACTACAAAATCTTCCCTTGTTACCTGATGAAACTTAATCTTACAACTAGCAAGAAGGAACAGTACAAATCTATGATATTTTTATACTTTAATTTAAAATTGTACAAACCCTTTAGTCTTTTCCTCCTAGATGAGATAAGATTTGAGTTCCTCAGACTCTTTTTCTAACTGTTCTAAAGAACAGTTCTTACAAATCATGTATAAGATGTAAGGTGTCCTTTAACTGAAGTTAAATTTGTTCCCCCACCCCCACCCCCTGGCCACGCACACGTATGTGTCCTGTGAAAGTCTTTTGATTATATGAGGCCTTGTGGAGACTGCAGATGCCTGGGAGTAATCAGGAATCTACATGGTCATATGGATAAATGTACATTTTAATGACTGAAAAATATGGATCATGAAGGTTTTTTTACCAAGCAAACTTATTTGGTGACTTGTTTAATATTATTATTGAAGATCATGTAGGTTATTGGGTTAACACTGCTCTTTCAGATTTGTAGAAAATGTTGTCAGTGATATACTATAAGGCAATGGTCTCTACCTTAACTACATATTAAAATTGCCTGGGGTGCTTTAAAAATGTACTGATGTCCACCCTAGACTAAGTTTGAATCTCTGCTGAGGGTGAGGCTTATAAATTGCTACTTAAAAAAAAAAACAAAACAAACAAAACAAAACAAAAACAGGCGATTCTAATGTGTAATCAAAGCTGGAAAGTGTGGCCTTAAGAGAAAAAAGACCGGAAATGAGTATAATCCATGAAAGTACTGGCAACGTGTGGCAGTTCCAGAACTTTGGGGGTTCTTCTTTAAAAACATTTTATTTTGTTCCATTCTATTCTGTTTTTAGCCCATTTGTGGATAGCTTTTTTCTTTCTGTAGTAGGAAAAAAAAAACTGTTTATTCAATGTTTTTCAGCATTCTGGTTTTAAACAGCTCCATAACTTAAAGTGAAGTATTTGAAGTAAGAAAGAGTGGCTTATGTTCATTGTAATGCATTGTACAAAGTTGGAAGTACATAAATAACTGTGTGGCTTTCTCCATTACAGACTCACACTGGTAAATCCAAATTTATGGAACACTTTTATCTAGTAGGTGACAAAATCACTTTGCAATGATGACCTTTTTTTCTGTTGAAAAAGAAACTGGTACAAATTGGGCATCCTTAGGTGAGCTGGAAGCTCAGCTTCAGTTTATAAAGTTTGTGTATTCCTTAATATACCTATAGAATTGATCCTTATATAATTAATGCAAAACCCCAAAGCTAAAAGTTTTATTTATACCATTTCCTTTAAAAAGCTCATATTCTTGATACATAGAAACTATAGAGAGTTTTCCTGAAGGCTTTTGGAGTATTCATTTTTATTTGAAAATAGAATCTTAATATAGTATATCAATCCAATGGAAAATTCCAGTTGTAAAAGACATTATGAACTAACAGGGTTGAATTCTGGGTGCCCCCCATAGGCGACTGATTGATCAAAGAGCATTAATTTTGGCCATATATTGGCATCTTAGCAAAAATAAGCTTTAACATGACTGTCCTCTCTCAGTTCTTAGCTGATTTTGGTTGTGGATAATGGCTGCTCTTAGATGGGTCCTTTCTTATTTTTTCCACAATCCCTGAATTACCAGATTCCAAGTTTATGAAGGAGTAAAATTATTATAACTAATTGAATATCTGTAATGCATTCAAGAAGAAGTGTTTTATTACATTCTCAAGATGTTCTTTAATATTATTATATTTTAAGCAAAAGTCACATTTTCATTTCATTTTAAATGATTAATGCAGTAATTGGGTACAGAAATTTATTTAGTTTTTGTGTGTGTGTGTGTGGTATGCGGGTCTCTCACGTTGTGGCCTCTCCCATTGTGGAGCACAGGCTCCGGACGCACAGGCTCAGCAGCCATGGCTCACGGGCCCGCCCAGCCACTCCGCGGCATGTGGGAACTTCCCGGACCGGGGCATGAACCCGTGTCACCTGCATCGGCAGGCAGATTCTCAACCACTGCGCCACCAGGAAAGCCCCTATTTAGTTTTTTATAAACACTCAGTTATGTGTAGTATTAAAGAATAATTTATTACTAATTAGTTTTGGCAGAAAAGTGTCATAGAGTTTTGCAGAACACACATCTAGGTAATACTAGGCAATCCTTAAAAATCTTGTTGAGGCTAGCCAGCAACTATTTTCTTAACATCTTTCTCCTTCTGAGTTGATACATAGATACAGTCATAGGTCTTTCTGGTGTTTTCTTAAATACTTTTAAGGGCAGTTGTCACTGTTAGATTTATGAATAGTATTTCATTTTGAAGTTGCAAATTTATTTGTTATTATCAACAACAAATTGATGTTATTAACAACAGGTGTGTTAGTAACAACAGCAAATTTTATTGACTCATAAGCATTTTTGTAGGGTTGAGGTAGCTTCTTTAATGCTACAGTAGAGCAATAGGGTCTTTATAGTTGTTAGAGACCTTAGAAGTCCCAAGTAAAACCGTTTTTTTAAGAGATATTAACTGTAGGATTTTTTTCAAAGTCACAGCTAATAAGAGTAATGGCTAGTGACCTTGGGTCTGCTGAATCAGGTCTCTGTTCACATTTCCTTTGGTAACACTATTGAACTGATTCTCAGTTAAGACTGCACTTTAAAATTGCTGGAGCAACTTTTAGAAAGAAGTTATGCCTGTGCCCAGGCTCAACCAATAGAAATGGAATCATAGGACTGTGGCTTATGTGTTTTCAAAAAATCTCCCAATTGATTTTAATGCACAGTGTGATTGAGACCTATATATTATAAACTTTTCACACCACATTGTCCATTCAATATGAGACCAATGTCTCAACTGAATGGTGATTCTATTTGATACACTTGAATCTTTAGGTAGATTGACTATCCAGTAAATGAGTGCATAATGAAAATATAGTGTATATTTACAATGGAATATTATTCAGCCATAAAAAAAGGAAATCCCACCTTTAGTTACAATATGTATGGACCTTGAGGACATTATGCTAAGTGAAATAATTCAGCAAAGACAAATACTGTATGATCTCACTTATACATATATGTCAAATCCAAAAAAACAAAAAACCAAACACCCAAATCATAGAAACAGAGAATAAAATGGCAGTTGCCAAGGGGACATGTTGTTCAAAGGGTACAAACTTCAAGGTATAAGTTCTAGGTATCTAAAATACAGCATGGTGACTATAGTTAAAAATACTGTATTATGTACTTGAAGGTTGGAAAAAAGCAGACTATTAAATGTTCTTACCACACAAAAAACTGAGATGATGGAAGTGTTAACTGAACTTACTGTGATAATAATTTTGCAATACATACATGTACCAAATCATCACATTGTACACCTTAAACTTACATAACATCTCAGTATATCTCAATAAAGCTGGGAAAAATGAATAAGCTGATCAATGCCACCACCAAAAATCTTAAATGAAACTGAAGCTTCAGTGGTAAGGAAGTTGATAAGGGCATTTCTTTCCATACCATAGATGCCCAGGAGCACCACATATTTGTTTGTGGAGTACTCTGATTGGTTAGCTTTAAGAGAAAGTAGAAGCATTTCAGCAGGAGAATCTTTCAGGAAACAGTATGACTGGTTTCAAACTTGTCAGTATGCAGCAAAAAGTCATTTTAATATTAGGGTCTGTTTGATTCCAGAGTATAGGACACGCTGATTGCTTAGGTATTTGCTTTGAGAGTGGTATTGAAAAGGTTTTGGTTTGTTTGTTTGTTTTAACAATGTCACTTTTCTGTCACCGGAAGATGTTGCAGATGAGTAGAACTTTCTAATGCAGGACATTTATTGCTTCAGAACCTATGATTTGATACCACCATCATAAATCACTGAAGTATGTAATTATGAGAAAAACAGAAAAGGAGCAGAGGAGAACACATAGGAAAAAAACAACATCAACATTGCATCATGCTGAATCACAGCATCTCATAGCACACAGAAAAAACTTGTTTTTCTATAAAGAAATGGCTCCTCACCTCTATATTTCAAATAGATATTCTTCATTCTTAAGCAAGGTTTAATAATTCTAAATTCTGAGTATTGAGGCACTCTAAAAAGTAGCATTTTGAAATCTTCTGGGTATTTTAGATGGCAAGCTCTCTGAAGAAAATTTCTCTATTTACTTTTTAATTCTCAAAAAGTTGAAATAAAGTATTACTTTTGTAACTAGTAGTTTTGTAAATAATATAAATGAATGAACAATTTATGATTTAAAAGATTTTAAAAATTCTTTGAATTTCTTTTGCTTCCTGAAATTCCTCAGTAGAATAGTCACTTATCTAGAGATCATTTCAAATATTAGAATATGATTTCTGGATTTCAAAATTAGTGACATTTTTTTACTTGTGATAATTTATATATATACATTTGTCTCATATCTTTAAATATATGTTCTATTCAGGGAATATTTATTGACCATCTATTAGGTGTCAAAAATTATACTCTCTAGAAGGTGAAAGTACCTTCCAAAATTCCCCATCTAGTAATAATAGTGGGCATATGTAGAAGGACGTGCAATATAATGCCAACCATAAGTACTATTATTAGAAGTAGTAATAAACATTATAGAGTGGGGATGTCCTTTGAGGGCAGTATATTAGATTCTGATACCTCAAATTACCATTGACAAATTGTGAGACAGAGATCAATATTTGCATCGAAAAGATGTTCTTGTTTATTTGTTGACTCAAAAAACATTTGAGTTCTAAGCAATGTGTTACAGATACAAATATGTGTAAGCCATGTTACCCAATCTGAAATGGCTCAAAGTCCTTCTGGGAGAGGCAGACACTAAGAGGATATCTCTTATATGATATGTTAATGGCAGCAACAGAGTTAGACATAAAGAATAAAGAAAATATTTAATTGTTGCAACTTTATGAGACAAAGCAAACTTCTTGGTTCTTTTTTAAATGAATTGCATGTTTGCATTTTTATAAACTATATATAAACATATTTATAAAAGTAAATTGCGAGACCTTCAAGATGCTGGAGGAGTAAGATGTGGAGATCACCTTCCTCCCCACAAATACATCAGAAATACATCTACATGTGGAAAAACTACTACAGAACACCTACTGAATTTTGGCAGAAGACCACAGACTTCCCAAAGGCAAGAAATTCCCCACATACCTGGGTAGGGCAAAGGAAAAACCAGAGGCAAAAGAATAGGGATGGAACCTCCTCCTCTGGGAGGGAGCTGTGATGGAGGAGAAGATTCCATGCACTAGGAAGCCACTTCACTGATAGAGATGCGGGGTGGGTGGGGGGAAAGCTTCAGAGCCATGGAGAAGAGCACAGCAACAGGGGTGCAGAGGGCAAAGAGAAGAGATTCACGCACAGAGGATCAGTGCCGACCAGCACTCACCAGCCTGAGAGGCTTGTCTGCTCACCTGCAGGGATGGGTGGGAGATGGGAGCTGAGGCTCAGGCTTCAGAGGTCAGATCACAGGGAGAGGACTGGGGTTGGCTGAATGAACACAACCTGAAGGGGGCTAGTGCACCAGAACTAGCCAGGAGGGAGTCCAGGAAAAAGTCTGGAACTACCTAAGAGGGAAGAGACAATTGCTTAGGGGTGCACAAGGAGAGGAGATTCAGAGCACCGCCTAAAAGAGTTCCAGAGACAGGTGCAAGCCGTGGCAATCAGTGCAGACACCAGAGACTGGCATGAGACACTAAGGTTGCTGCTGTACCACCAAGAAACCTGTGTGCAAGCACAGGTCACTATCCACACCTCACCTCCTGGGAGCCTGTGCAGCCCCCGTCCTGTCTGAGCAAAGAACAGATGCCCTCAGGTGACTTACATTGAGAGGCAGGGCCAATTCAAAGCTGAACCCCAGGAGCTGTGTAAATAAGGAAGACAAAGGGGAATTTCTCCCAGCAGCCTCAGGAGCAGCAGATTAAATTTCCATAATCAATTTGTTGTACCCTTCATCTGTGGAATACCTGAATAGACAATGGAATATCCCAATATTGAGGGGGTGGACTTTGGGAGCAACTGTAGACTTGGGGTTGTCATTCTGAAGCTAATTTTTTTTTTTTGGTTTTATGTTTAACTTAGTTTAGTATTTAAAGTTTATTATAATTGATAGATTTCTTTATTGATTTGGTTGCTCTCTTCCTCTTTTTTTAATATTTAGATATATATTTTTTTTCCTTTTTTTCTTCTCCTGAGTGACTATGTATATGTTTCTTTGTGTGATTTTGTCTGTATAGCTTTCTTTTACCATTTGTCCTAAGGTTCTATCTGTCAATTTTTCTTTCTTTTTTTTTTTGTAGTATAGTATTTAGTGCCTCTTAAAGTTGGTGGACTTATGTTTTGGTTTGGTTGCTCTCTTCTTTCTTTCTTTCTTTTTATTACTTTTTAATTTTTTTTTATTTTTAATACTTTTTTTTATTTTAATAAGTTTATTTTATTTTATTTTTCTTTCTTCATTCTTTTTTTCTCACTTTTCATCTGAACCATGGGGTTGACAAGGTCTTGGTGTTCGGGCTGGGTGTCAGGCCTGTAACTCTGACGTGGGAGAGCCAAGTTCAGGACATTGGTGCACCAGAGACCTCCCAGCTCCACATAATATCAAATGATGAAAACTCTCCCAGAGATCACCATCTAAGTGCTAAGACCCAGCTGCATTCAATGACAGAAAGCTACAGTGCTGGACATCCTATGCCAAATAACTAGCAAGACAGGAACACCACCCCACCCATTAACAGAGAGGCTGCTTAAAATCATAATAAGGTCACAGACACCTCAGAACACACCACAGATGCGGCCCTGTGCACCAGAAAGAAAAGATCCAGACTTATCCACCAGAACACAGGCACTAGTCCCCTTCACCAGGAAGCTTACACAACCCACTGAACCAACCTTAGCCACTGGAGGTAGATACCAAAAGCAACGGGAACTACGAACCTGCAGCCTGTGAAAAGGAGACTGCAAACACAGTAAGTTAAGCAAAATGAGAAGACAGAAAAACACACAGCAGATGAAGGAGCAAGGTAAAAATCCACCTAACCAAACAAATGAAGAGGAAATAGGCAGTCTACCTAAAAATGAATTCAGAGTAATGATAGTAAAGAAGACCCCAAATCTTGGAAATAGAATGGAGAAAATACAAGAAACATTTAACAAGGACTTAGAAGAACTAAAGAGCATACAAACAATGATGAATAACATAATAAATGAAATTAAAAATTCTCTGGAAGGAATCAATAGGAGAATAACTGAAGCAGAAGAACGGATAAATAACCTGGGACATAAAATAGTGGAAATAACTACTGCAGAGCAGAATAAAGAAAAAACAATGAAAAGAATTGAGGACAGTATTAGAGGCCTCTGGGACAACATTAAATGCAACAACATTCAAGTTATAGGGGTCCAAGAAGAAGAAGAGAAAAAGAAAGGGACTGAGAAAATATTTGAATAGATTATAGTTGAAAAATTCACTAATATGGGAAAGGAAGTAGTCAATCAAATCCAGGAAGTGCAGAGAGTCCCATACAGGATAAATCCAAGGAGAAACACGACATGACACATATTAATCAAACTATCAAAAGTTAAATACAAAGAAAAAATCTTAAAAGCAGCAAGGGAAAAGCAACAAATAACACACATGGGAATCCCCTTAAGGTTAACAGCTGATCATTCAGCAGAAATTCTGCAAGCCAGAAGGGAGTGGAAGGACATATTTAAAGTGATGAAAGGGAAAATTCTGCAACCAAGATTACTCTACCCAGCAAGGATCTGATTCAGATACAATGGATAAATGAAAACCTTTATAGACAAGCAAAAGCTAAGAGAACTCAGCACCACCAAATCAGCTTTAAAACAAATGCTAAAGGAACTTCTCTAGGCAGGAAACACAAGAGAAGGAAAAGACATACAAAAAGAAACCCAAAACAATAAATGAAATGGTAATAGGAATATGCATATCAATTATTACCTTAAATGTAAATAGATTAAATGCTCCAACCAAGTGACATAGACTGTCTGAATGGATACAAAAACAGGAACCATATATACGCTGTCTACAAGAGACCCAGTTCAGACCTAAGGACACATACAGACTGAAAGTGAGTGGAGAGAAAAAGATATTCCATGCAAGTGGAAATCAAAAGAAGGTTGAAGTAGCAATTCTCATATCAGAAAAAAATAAACTTTAAAATAAAGACTATTACAAGAGACAGGGAAAGACACTACATAGATCAAGGGATCAATGCAAGAAGATATAGCAATTGTAAATATTTATGCACACAACATAGGAGCACCTCAATACATAAGGTAAATGCTAACAGCCGCAAAAAGGGAAATCAACAATAACACAATCATAGTAGGGGAATTTAACACCCCACTTTCCCCAATAGACAGATCATCCAAAATGAAAATAAATAAAGAAACACAAGCTTTAAATGCTACATTAAACAAGATGGACTTTATTGATATTTATAGGACATTCCATCCAAAAACAACAGAATATACTTTCTTCTCAAGTGCTCATGGAATATTCTCCAGGATAGATCATATCTTGGGTCACAAATCAAGCCTTGGTATATTTAGGAAAATTGAAGTCATATCAAGTATCTTTTCCGACCACAATGCTATGAAACTAGATGTCAATTACAGGAAAAAAATCTGTAAAAAATACAAACATGTAGAGACTAAACTATACACTACTAATTAACCAAGAGATTAATGAAGAAATCAAGGAGGAAATCAAAAAAATACCTAGAAACAAGTGACAATGAAAACACCACAACCCAAAACCTATAGGATGCAGCAAAAGCAGTTCTAAGAGGGAAGTTTATAGCAGTACAATCCTACCTCAAGAAAAAAGAAACATCTCAAATAAACAACCTAAACTTACACCAAAGAAATCATAGAGATCAGATCAGAAATAAATGAAAAAGAAATGAAGGAAACAATAGCAAAGATCAATAAAACTAAAAGCTGGTTCTTTGAGAAGATAAACAAAATTGATAAACCATTAGCCAGACTCATCAAGAAAAAAAGGGAGAAGACTCAAATCAATAGAATTAGAAATGAAAAAGGAGAAGTAACAACTGACACTGCAGAAATACAAAGGATCATGAGAGATTACTACAAGCAACTATATGCCAATAAAATGGACAACCTGGAAGAAATGGACAAATTCTTAGTAAAGTACACCTTTTGAGACTGGACCAGGAAGAAATAGAAAATATGAACAGACCAATTAAAAAGAATTAAATTGGAAACTGTATTAAAAATCTTCCAAAAAAACAAAAGCCCAGGACCAGATGGCTTCACAGGCAAATTCTATCAAGCATTTAGAGAAGAATTAACACCTATCCTTCTCAAATTCTTCTAAAATATTGCAGAGGGAGGAACACTCTCAAACTCATTCTAAGAAACCATGATCATCCTGATAGTAAAAGCAGACAGAGGGGTCACAAAGAAAGAAAACTGCAGGCCAATATCACTGATGAACAGAGATGTAAAAATCCTCAACAAAATAGTAGTAAACTGAATCCAACAGCACATTAAAAGGCTCATACACCAAGGCTCATACAAACCCCCCAAGTGGGGTTTGTCCCAGGAATGCAATGATTCTTCAATATATGCAAATCAGTCAATGTGATACACTGTATTAATAAATTGAAGAATAAAAAACATATGATCATCTCAATAGATGCGGAAAAAGTTTTCCACAAAAGTAAACACCCATTTATGATAAAAACCCTCCAGAAAATAGGCATAGAGGAAACTTATATCAACACAATAAAGGTCATATATGACAAACCCAGAGCCAACATTGTTATCAATGGTGAAAAACTGAAACCATTTCATCTAAGGTCAGGAACAAGACAAGGTTGCCCACTCTTAGCAATATTATTCAAAATAGTTTTGAAAATTTTAGCCACAGCAATCAGAGAAGGAAAAGAAATAAAACGAATCCAAATCGGAAAGGAAGAAGTAAAGCTGTCACTGTTTGCAGATGACGTGATGCTCTACATAGAGAATCCTAAATGTGATACCAGAAAACTACTAGAGCTAACCAATGAATTTGGTAAAGTAGCAGGATACAAAATTAATGCACAGAAAACTCTTGCATTTCTATACACTAATCATGAAAAATCTGAAAAAATAATTAAGGAAACACTCCCATTTACCATTGCAAGAAAAAGAATAAAATACCTAGGAATAAACCTACCTAAGGAGGCAAAAGACCTATATGCAGAAAACTATAAGACACTGATGAACGAAATTAAAGATTATACAAACAGATGGAGAGATGTACCATGTTCTTGGATTGGAAGACTCAACATTGTGAAAATGGCTGTACTACCCAAAGCAATCTACAGAGTCAATGTAGTCCCTACCAAACTACCAATGCCATTTTTCACAGAACTAGAACAAGAAATTTCACAATTTGTATGCAAACACAAAAGACCCCAAATAGCCAAAGCAATCTTGAGAAAGAAAAACAGAGCTGGAGGAATAAGTCTCCCTGACCTCAGACTCTATTACAAAGCTACAGTAATCAAGACAGTATGGTACTGGCAAAAAATCAGAAATATAGATCAATGTAACAGGATAGAAAGCCCAGAGATAAACCTACACACGTATGGCTACCTTAGTTTTGATTAAGGAGGCAAGCATATAGTGAAGAAACGACAGCCTCTTCAATAAGTGGTGGTGGGAAAACTTGACAGCTACATGTAAAAGAATGAAATTAGAACACTCCCTATCACCATACACAAAAATAAACTCAAAATGGACTAAAGATATAAATGTAAGGTCAGACACTATAAAACTCTTAGGGGAAAACCTAGGCAAACACTCTATGACATAAATCACAGCAAGATCCTTTTTGACTCACCTCCTAGAAAAATGAAAATAAAAACAAAAAATAAACAAATGGGACCTAATGAAACTTAAAAGCTTTTGCAGAGCAAAGGAAACCATAAACGATGAAAAGACAACCCTCAAAGTGGGAGGAAATATTTGCAAATGAAGTAACTGACAAAGGATTAATCTCCAAAATTTATACGCATTTCATGCAGCTCAATATCAAAAACACAAAAAAACCCAATCCAAAAATGGGCAGACGACCTCAATAGACATTTCTCCAAGAAGTTATACAGATAGCCAACAAACATATGAAAGGATGCTCAACATCACTAATCATTAGAGAAATGCAAATCAAAATTTCAATGAGGTATCACCTCCCACCAGTCAGTATGGCCATCATCAAAATTTTGACAAACAAAAAATACTAGAGAGGGTGTGAAGAAAAGAGAACACTCTTGCACTCTTGGTGGGAATGTAAATGGATACAGCCACTATGGAGAACAGTATGGAGGTTCCTTAAATTACTAAAAATAGAATTACCAATGACCCAGCAATCCCACTCCTGGGCATATACCCTTTGAAAACAATAATTCAAAAAGAGTCATGTACCACAATGTTCATTGCAGCTCTATTTACAATAGCCAGGACATGGAAGCAACCTAAATGTCCATCGACAGATGAATGGATAAAGAAGATGTGGCACAAATGTACAATGGAATATTACTCATCCATAAAAGGAAATGAAATTGAGTTATTTGTAGTGATGTGGATGGACCTAGAATCTGTCATACAGAGTGAAGCAAATCAGAAAGATAAAAGCAAATACCGTATGCTAACACATATATATGGAATAAAAATAAATGGTTCTGAAGAAGATAGGGGTAGGACAGGAATAAAGATGCAGACATAGAGAATGCACCTGAGGACATGCGGAGGGGGAAGGGTAAGCTGGGACAAAGTGAGAGAGTGACATGAACTTATATATACTACCAAATGATAAATAGATAGCTAGTGGGAAGAAGCCACAAAGCAGAGGGAGATCAGCTCAGTGCTTTCTGAGCACATAGAGGGGTGGGATATGGAGGGTTAGAGGGAGACACCAAGAGGGAGGAGATATGGGGATATATGTATATGTAGAGCTGATTCACTTTACTATAAAGCAGAAACTAACACAACATTGTAAAACAATTATACTCCAATAAAGATGTTAAAAAAAAGTAAATTGGCATTTCTCACCTATATTTCTTTAAAAACTGGATTGAATATTAGACCACATTTTAATGCCTAATGTGGCCTTACTTCCTAATCTTCAAAACCTTGGCTGCTTTATGAATGTTTATAACCTTTGAATATTGATTAAACTGAATGTGACCTACTTAGTTAACATAGCAAGATCTATTTTAGCCCCATCATGTATTTTAGACCCTGGGTCTCTGGAACAGCTTTTACTCACTGTCTCTCTTTCTCTCTACCTCTATTTCTATCTCTGTTTTTGTCTCTCTGTCTTTCCATCTCTCTCTATCTCTGTCCTTATCTCTGTTTCATACACACACACACACACACACACATTAAAAATATCAAAGACTTATCAGAGGAATGTGGAAACCCTGACATTCCTGCCCATGTCTTGTAAATAAGACTCCAATAGAAGGGAGTTTTCTAAGGGTAGCAAGTGATTTTTTTTTTCTCTCTCTAGTGTTCCAGCTTATGAACCTGAATATTATTACAGACACTTTGTTATATTGTAATACATATATATATATTTTAAAAAACATGTATTCTGTAAAATCATACACTGAAATTAATAGAACTTATGGGAAAAATAAAGTTAAGGACAGACCATTCAGAACCTGTGTGATGTTCTAACCAGATCCCCACCTGACATAATACTTTGATGAAAATACTAGCACAGTTAAAAAGACAAATTTCTAATAAATAAATACAACAAGTTTAGGAATTTATCTTTTTTTATAAAAAGATGATAGTAGCTCATTGGAAATGAGTATAAGGAAGGGTTGAGGCTGTTGAGTTATGCAAACAAAGGAAAAATGCCCAAAGATTGGAGAGCAGCACAGAATAAAGCATTTCTGGACAGAGCACATGCCTGAATCAAGCCAAGAAAACTGGAGGTGAATGGGCTTCTGTGGACACATTTCTCCTTCATGGCCTATTAGGTTTAGCTCAGTGTGAATTCTTCCTGTTCAACTGCAGTTATTTAATAGGACAAAATCCTAACTAGAAAAACAAATGCATGTGAAACTAGGTAATTTCCACTTTACTTTAACATCACACCTAAATTTATTATGGTGTATGAGTTGATTTGTAAATCAAAACCTATTGTACCAGAAGGTCTATTTTTGCACTATTCCTCTTGCCTGGACACTTAAGTTACACTGACCTTTTTCACTCTGCTTTTTTACAGGTTTGATTAGATCTTGAATACTTCCTAGCAATCTGATCCCACCTGGTTCTTGACAACGCCCTTTTGGATGGTTCAACTTTTGTAAGTGAGATTGCATGTGCATAAATCAGATGAATTCTTTAGAAATATGGCTGTAAGTCCTTTCTTAATTTTGATAATTCTATTTAATTTAAAGGAAAGCAAGGGGAGGTTTCTTTCCTTTTCTCCCATGCAAAGAAAACAGATTTAAAAATATTTCTATAACATAAAAATCAGAGTATTAACAAGTTCTCAGAGGCATCAAAATTATACATTCTGCCTTTAGCATTTAATTTGTTAGAAAACCTCCTGATATTGGAATAGATATTTGCCACTAGTTGAACACAACATATTTTTGTTCTGGTGTACTGAATGCCCTGTGACTAACTTTTTATTAAAAAAAAAAAAAGGAACAGGAACTGGAAGCTGGTGGCAGTTCATGGATGGTTAATATTGAGGAGTATTAAGCAACATAGTAACTATTAGCCCAAAGATCATGAGAGTTAAATAAAGCACAGTTTAACTCAATGACCTGGATAGTTTGGGAGATAATAGACTTTTGGTGGCCTTAAGTATTAAAATGTTTTCCATCATGGTCTTCTTCAATCTGCAAGTGTATGAGAAGGTATTGTCAGCATTCTGTGTTGTCATTCTTATGTGTCCGAAGGAACCAGAACTGCATGATGATAAAATTGCTGAATACTTAGTTAAGCTCAGTTAATCTATATTATCATCTTCATTGTAAAATGCTACTGCTCCATAATGCTTCAGTCCCCTGAATAATTCTGACTATTCTTTTCTTCCTTGGCCTTGGATTACCTTGGGCAAGTTACATTTCACTAATCCAGAATATTATGACTTGGCTGACTTGTTTCTACTATTATCTTGATTATTATAAAAATAGATTCTACTCATTTAATATTTTCCTTGTCTTAAAACAAATAAAATAATTTGTGCTTTAAAATAGAAATCCTGTTTCCTTTCCATCCTCACTCTTCTGAAATAATGCTTTTTCAGAGAAAGAGCCCATGCGGTGCTTAATGATCTCTCCACTTACACAATTAATGTTTAAGGGCTGTAAACTGTACACTCAAATGTTTAAATCATTTTCATTGTGTTCATAGTTAGAGATTTTATTGCTTTCTTCAGTAGCCAATTCCACACACTAATAATCCACTACAAAAGAAAGTTTTTCTAACTTCCCAAGGCTTGATCTTTTGTTAGTTTATAGCAAGATTTTTATACTTTGCCATCCGATTTTGTGATAATCATCTTCTCGGATTTTCAAATACTTTCATTGGCCACTTTTCTTTTAAGGGAAAGGAATTAAATTCACCTCACGTTTCAGAAGTTGTTGTAATTTATTTTTAGCTTTGAGGATTTTTAAAAGATTTGATTAAAAAAATTCGAGGAATATTTAGAGTGACAAGTGTCTGTTAAGTCTTCTCATATTTTTCCATCTTTATCTCTTCAGTTGTAAAATGTTGCAAAATATCCCATGAATTAAGATTTAGGATGTAATGAAGACCATTATTAAACACCTCAAAAGTGCTTCCCTGGTGGCGCAGTGGTTGAGAGTCTGCCTGCCGATGCATGGGACACGGGTTCGTGCCCCGGTCCGGGAGGATCCCACATGCTGTGGAGCAGCTAGGTCCGTGAGCCATGGCCGCTGAGCCTGCACATCTGGAGCCTGTGCTCTGCAATGGGAGAGGCCACAACAGTGAGAGGCCCACATACCGCAAAAAAAAACCCAAAAAACAAAACAAAACAAAACAAACAAAAAAACCCCACAAAAGTTCATTAAGGGACATCAAAAAGCTTCATTCATCAGTCTTTTTTTTTTTTTTTTAAAATCTGAAAATTAATTTTTTTTACAAAACAGCAAACCTCTTTGCTATTTGCCTCAGTGATTACAAAAGTTCATTAAGGGACATCAAAAAGCTTCATTCATCAGTCTTTTTTTTTTTTTTTTGCTAATATCTGAATTAACTTCATTTTCACAAAGCAGCAAACCTCTTTGCTATTTGCCTCAGTGATTTCTCCACATACCAAAACATTCTTATTGCCTTACTATTCTGCATTAATATTATCCACCTAACGTTTTTCTTACATTTCTTTGCAGTTACTCTGAATTTCTAAGTTCCCCTTCAAAGGAACTCCTTAGTGGTATTTCTTTTACACACTTCTTCATATCCTATTTACTCCTCAACCTATTTAAATCTGGCTATTCTTCCCTCCCTCCCTTCTGAAAATTCTCACCAATGACCTACATCTTGCCAAAATGAATGACCAATTTCTTGCTCTTTTCTTACTTATCATTGCAACTTTGATAGTTTAACTATTCCCTACTTCTTGAAATATATAATTTCATTTCCAGACTCCTCTGGTTTTCTTTCTGTTTTGCTGGCTTTTTCACCAGCTATTAGAGCTTTGTCTTTGTTTCATCTATTTTCTTTTTATGTTCTCTGCTTAGGTGAGCTATTCTGTTGTGTTACTTCAAATAGTATCTATATGATGATGTCCCTTATATTTGTATCTTCTGAATGAATATCAAACATTTTTCTCAATATCTTCATTTTGATGTTCAATTGCATGGCAAATACTACATTTCTAAATGAAATACCTAATTTCCAACGTCCAAATCTACTGTCTCCAAAGTATCTCCATTTCCATTTCTATCTAGTTCCGCAGGAAAGGTATCAAAGTAGAAAGTATTATTCATTCCTACCTCTTTCTCACATCTCACATCCAGTTCACCAGGCAAGTCCTTTTAACCATCAATATATAGACCAAATCTGACCACATGTATTCATATTCACAGCTACAGTGCTAAGGAGCATTATCTATCACATAGGCTACTGCAATAGCCTATAATTGAGATCCTATCTCAATTCTTACCCTCCTACGGTCCATTCTCAACTCAGCAGCCTGAGTGATCCTTCTAGAACAAAAATGATTTTTCTGCTTGAAACACTTCACTAATATCCCAATATTTTTAGAATAAAATCTAAGTGCCTTGCCATGATGTAACATAGTCAAAATAATCTGAAATTTGTGGAACTCTGAATAGAACATGTATTCCATTGCAAAGTGACTTTTACACATGTTTTTGTCTATCTGGAATATACTTGTTTCCTTTTCTTAAGCCCAAGATAATATTTTACAGGTATCAAATCATGTGTTGTTTTTAACCTGGTACTGCACTTTTTCTTCACTCTCCTCTGCCTTTCCTCTACATTTTCCCATAGTCACTCCTTATTCAAGCAACTAGCCATTTTGTATTCTTTGATAAAGATGAATAATATGAAAGAGCAGAAATGAGAGACCTTCCTACCTCATCCATACCCCAAAAAGACTTGAAAAAGTCCCCAAAGCAGAAAGGGGAAGAGAGATGGAGAGAAAAGGTGATGAGAAAAACATGGAGATATGTGGGACCTTAGAGAGATAGAGTTATACACAGTCATTATTTTATCTGGTCACAAATGAACACTTGGCCTCTTGAATAATTTGAGACTTTCCTTAGCCACTGTCTTTCTTACTCCCTATGGATAATGTCTCCTGCAAATAAAAAAAGAGTGGGGGCCTAAATTGCAAGTAGACTGGTGGCTGTGATAGAAGAGGATGGTGGGGACCACTTGCTACACTTATGCCTATTGGAAAGCTATGTGGAACACATACTAAATCTCCCTTAAGACAATGATTTCTCACCATAACATGAGTACTTGTCCAGAATACTGTTAATGTGTAAATCTGGGTACAACCTAGGTGTCATTATTTGACATAGTAATACCTTCATACTAGTCAACTATATCTTTTCACTCTTTAGTACCATTCAAGAAAGCAAACAAATTTGACCCATCTCATTTGATGTGGGAGGGAAGGAAACCTACCTGCAGCAAACTGCCTCACACATAATCTATGTAAGTCTGCCAGGGAATTGCCCCAAACAGTATTTCTTGAAAACTAGACAAAGAGGAAGGACAACGGAAAGTAAATTACAAACCTAACCCTCCTTTCCTCAGAGGTAATTTTCTGAAAATATGCCCTTATAACTGTTTTCTTAGGTTTTAAAAATTACTTCCTATTTCCCTTGTTACTGTTCTTCATTCTGGACTATATTTATAGGAGGCAAGTGGACATAGAAAAACTCATTTCAAAACTAGTTTTGTGCCCTTCATTGTTGTATAGGATACAATAAAAATACCTAGTCACTTTGATTCACACAGTTTGCTGAGGCAGATTTAACACATTTAAATTATTTTAAAAACAAGTTTGCTCTAAACTCTCTTAACTACTTAACAATATGGGAGAACTTTTCTAATTTTCCTCTGAACCTGCATTCTTTAATCTGTACAATGAAGAAAATAGTGATGCAAATTTCAAGTGTTTCCTATGGATTAAGTAAGATAATAAATGTCATTGTTTAGTAGAGTACCCAGATAAATTAGATACTGAATGACAGTCGGCCATTGTTATTTTTATTAGTTGATTTATGTATTTATATGTCTGGAAATTCTTCCCAGATTTCAATGTGGTTTCCTCTTCCCTTCTCTAACCTTATGTGTTAGCATTCTCAAACACGTGTTCTTAATACTTTCAACTAACATCTACAGATCAGTGGCTTAGGTATGTACTGTAAACTCAGACCTTTCCTCTCACTTTTGGATACTTAGATCCAGTTGCTTTCTGGTTAGGTCCACCAGATGTACAGCAGCAACTTCAAACACAACCTGTTTTAATATGAATTAAGATTCTCTAAAACTTCTTTTGTCTCTACGTTCCAATATACTGTTGAATGATGTCACTCTTCATTTGGAGGTTTCACTTGACATTTTCTTCTCTTATTTGGAACATCATATAGACCACAAAGGCGTGAAGTTCCGTAACATAAACATTTTTATCCCCACTGCTGTTGCTTTGATTCAGGACTTTATCACTCCTTACCTGTGCTATTGCACTTGATACCTATCTGTATCCCTGATCTTATAAAGACAACCACAAGAGCATTCTCTATACAGCTGCCAAAGATGAGTTAAAAATATGAATGTGCTAATCATTCTCCTGAAAATTGGCAGTGGTTCTACTGAGTGTAAAATTAAACTCTGGCTCTTTATGATTTATGTCAATTTCTCCTGGCTTCTCATTTGCTCTGGTGGCTGTTAATGTGCCACCATATACTTTATGCCAGACAGCTTGCAAGTCCACAAACACTGCTTTATGCTTCCATTCCTTGTCATAATTCTTTAAGTCCATTTTCTTGCTGTGCCTGCTTGACAAACACTTACTAATCACCCCTACTCCCTCCAAATCTACCTTGGACTTGTCTTCCTTGAAGAATGTCATTATTAATTCTTTTCATTGACAAGGAACACTTTGTCATTAGCATTGCCTTTTTGTGTTCCTCCTGTACGTAGTTGAGTCTTCCATCTAGGTACCCACGAGTGGACCGTTGACTCCTCTTTGTGTAGCAGCAAGGTGATTAGGGGGATTGACCAGATTGATGGGAGGCTCTTGATTGGTCTAGGCTTCCAATGAAAAGTTTTTTCTTTTTGCCAGAGAAAGACTGGCTTAAGATATTTTGGGATTTTGAAATTGAGAAGATGTTTCCCTGGGGACTTCCGGGAAGTAAATCTTCTTACTTTTAAGATAGAGACATGGAAATCTGGGTTTCCTATTTTACTGAATGTGAAGGAGGAAGTATGCTGCTGGTAACAAGCTGAGGACAAAGCCACACAAGAGAGAGGGCAGAACTAAAAGGAAAACAAAGAAACAGGACAGAAGTTCAATTAAACTGTTTTCAAATGTCACTGTGCCTCTAGACTTTTAGTTATGTGAACCAATATTATGTTATTGTTAAAGAAGATTGAATTTGATGCTTTGGAATGCAAGTAATCAGAAAAACTCAACAGAAAGAACCTGCAACTAGTTGCTATATTATTTAGTTAGATATCTATCTCTACTTTCTATTTTCTTGAAAGCAAGAACTCTATCTACTTTATGTCACCCCAAGTCATATTTATGTCACCCCAATTTGAGCTTGGGGAATTGTATTTGGTCAAAAATTGTTTGATGATTGAAAAAATTAATTTTCTGGGTTCTTATTCTGTTTAAGGCATTGGTGGTAGGCTTTTTCACATATATTATTTCATTTAATGTTTATAATTAATTGATTGTGAAGGAGCTATAAGTAATTTTGCATGGATCCTAGATTATCATGAAATGAATTCAGAAATGTCCATGTCCAGATGATGACATGGCAGAACAGTATTTACAAATTTTATTTTTGTTAACTGACATGCATGAAGATGTCTTCACAGGGAAGAGAAGGAAGTGTAGAGACCCAGGACCATTGATGAGGGTGAGAATAAATGACACCCAGTTGGGACCTATAAAATTGGAACAAACCCTGGGCACTGCAGGGAACACTGTCATAGAAACAGAAGGAGCTGTTGACACAGGAGACTATACAGAAACTCGGGTCACATAAAGTGAAATTTGGGGGTCTTAGTAACAAAGACCTAGACTTCTAAAAGAATGACATTTTCCCTGTTCTGTGAAATACACAGCATGACTCTAGCATAGTAAAAAAGTTTTTGAAAGTGAGAACATATAGAATTTCCTGATCAAACCCAGAGCTCTCAAAAAGGTGTCAGCACCACTAAGAAATATGGATTCACAAAAGTGGACACTAACAAAAGGATAGGAGGAAGGAAGAGAAGATTGTTTGTGCCTACATGTGAGACTCCCTTAAGGATTCTTTCTAATTACTAGGGTAATGTTCAGCAGTAATGTGGTTGGACTTTATTTATATCTGTCAGGTAAACATTTTTTATTAAATACCCCCAGACCGATGGATCCTAGGAAAATTAAGTAACACTTGGTAGGTAGTGTTTAATAAAATTAAAACCCAGGTTAATTTTTGGAAGGCAATTTGGAAGAAGAATGAAGTAGGTCAGGCTTTGAAATATTAAAGAGCTGTGACATGGCCTATACTTCCGTTAAAGTACATATTTATAGTCACTCACATTCAATTGGAAGGAATACACAGGACATGAATACTGGGAGGTGGGGGTCATTGGGGGTCACCTTAGGGTCTTCTTACCACAATTACCATTAAAATTTTTCTCTATGGAAAAAAAAACTTGAGTTATAGATAACTTACTAGTTTAACAGTTCACAAGACAAAATTTTAGTCTTGCAGAGTAAGATGACTAATTCACAGAATATGCTAAGTGTTTATTTTAAATTACTTTATCTTTGAAGATTCGGTGCTTTCATGTGCTATCTTTTGATCATATCCAGTCCATACTGCTAAAATTCTGTTGAGGATCCCCCCCACCATGCACACACACACACACACACACACACACACACACACGCACACACTTAACATCATTACTCATTTCAAGTTTTATTTCAGATCATTCTCTCTAGCTAGATTTTATCCTTCATGGTCTTACTTGTATTTGTTCAACATTAATAATTCTGTGGTTGTATGATTAGAAAATGACACCTTGCTTCAACTATCACTTCACAAATATCCCAGAATGAATCAATAATGACTATTTATAATGAGAGTTTGCAATCATGTGAGTAAAATTGAAATATATCATTTCCAAAGTAATACACTGTAGCATTCATCATTCATGGTTCTTGCTTTCCATGGAGAACTAAATGATAAAAGTATAGAGTGAAGGACAAAAATGGGATATGATAAAATGTCTCAATAAAGTTAAGACTTGTTCCTTCATTATTATAGAGCAGTGGTTCTCAAGGCATAGTCTGATGATGCTTGGGGGTTTCTAAGACCATTTCAGGGGTCTGCAATGTCAAAACTAATTTCATTAAAATGCTAAGATGTTATTGACCTTTACACTACCTCTCTCTCTGAGTGTATAGTGAAGTTTTTCAGAAGCCACATAAAATATAATGATACCATTTCTCTGATGGTTTTGTATTCTTTTATTTATTTATTTTTTCATACTGATGCTTCTTTTGTTTGTTTTTTATGGGGGTATAATTTCTTTACCATGTTGTGTTAGTTTCTGCTATACAACAGAGTGAATGAGCTATACGTATAAATATATCCCCTCCCTCTTAGACCTCCTTCTTACCCCCTCATCTCACCCATCTAGGTCACCACAGAGCACCAAGCTAAGCTCCTTGTGCTATACAGCAGATTCAAAATGTCCATTAACAGATGAATGCTTTGTATTCTTGTGTTTAAATGTCTCAGTTTTGTTTTCCAACACATTACATATTGATAGATAAAAATAGTGTTATGCTGTTAACTGTTTAAAAGCAGAATATTTGGACCCCAAAACACCAAAACCTGATTTATGCAGTGTTTGCTGATTTTCTGTGATGTAGATACTCCCATGATGGTAGATTTCAAGCTAGCAAGGTGAACACAGAGTAAGGAATAATCACACACAGTCAGTTCTTGTGAGTCAGTGTGAGCTGGCTCCATTGCATCACTGGATATAACCCAGATAAGCACAAAAGCTCCAGAGTCAATCATTTTTTAAAAGTGTAAAGATTAAAAAAAAAAGTTTGAGAATCTCTGATCTATCATTTGTCCTAAATGACTCACTGGTAGAATTGGTGTAGGCAAAGTTTTCTCAGGTACAACAGCCAACCATTTTCATGATTTTGTTTTCTCCTTTGGACTGTGATTCTTCATTAAATCTGACAAATTTATTTAGTTCTCATTTATAAAGAAAGAAAATGTACCTTCTACTGTGGTCCCAAGGCACTTGTTACCTATCTCAAATGCAACAGATAGTATTGAATTTGTGTGTGAAAGTGTCTATCTGCCTCATCAAATAGTAATCCAGGACTTCATTGTTCCCTTGATATCTACTTTGCTTTATCTGCTAAATTAATGAATAAGAAGTATAAATTAATATTTTATATTTTTGGAGCATTTACATTGTAAAAGAAAAACCAAAATGAGTATAATCCATTCTGCATAGAACGTAATGGAACTTAATAGTGAACTTATATTTTGTAAAGTTGAACTGGCTGTAGAGTATTAGATATATTTGTAGGAAATATTACATGATAGTTATGTTAGAAAAATTCATAAATTGAATTTATACTTATACTTTTTTTCTGTTCTTAGGAGAAAGCTTATAGTTTGTTAACATTAAATAAAAAAAATAATTACTAAAGAGGTGGGAGGGAAATTTTGGAAGTGATGGATATGTTTACGGCATAGAGAATGGTGATGATTTCACCAGCATATACTAAACTCCAAATTCTTCATTTTATACATTAAACATGTACAGATTTTTGTATGTCAGTCAAAACTCAATTAAGTGGGTTAAAAAAAGAAAAAAAAGTACTCTGTTTGAACAGTGCATAAGAGCACACATTATTTCTCATAATGCCTTCATAGGAATTTTCACTATAATACTAATTGACTGAATATGTAACCACCATTTATGAGTTTGGTAGACAATTTAGTTCTTTCTCAGATATTTAGCCTTTTTTTTTGTAATGACTCAGTTATTACCCTGAGATACCATAGCTAAAATAGATGAAAGAAGTAAGAGTAGAAAAATATGTACAATAAATAATTTTTAATAGTAGTGCAACAGGTTCTTTTTCTTCTGGAAATCCTAAGGTGGAAATATTAGTGCTCATTTTAAAAATACTTAAACTACAACAAAATAACCAGATATGACATGTCTTGCTGACAATTTGAGGAATTCATATCTACTTGTCTTACTTTAAAGACTATTAGGTTTTCTTTAGAATCCAGAATCTTATTCAACATTTTTGACTCTATGGTGCTATTTGTGAATAGATATATCCTTCCATTTATTCCACATAATTCATCTTTCATGGCTCTTCGTTCTCCGGGAACTTTTCAATATTGAGAATAGTTTTTAGTTCATGAATGTAATTATTGGGTAAATTTCTCAGCCAAAGTTCAAAGATGCAAATGAATTATATCAGTGGGTTAACTAGCCAGAGTGGGTAAAGATCATGCCCTTCTAGCTTGCAAAATGTGTTCTGTAAAACATGGATTCCAGAAATTTTACATAGATATTAATAGACACAATTATATGTATTCCAAAAAATGTATTTGGGGATGTCTTGGCTAAATCAAATTTAACAAATTGCTGAGGAGTTTCTCAGAATAATTACTGTATTATTCTGATTGTGAATCTTCAAGAGAAAGTGTTGTTTTCCCTTTTTGACTTTGAAGTACATTTTCCACAGAATATCCTACAGGAACACACTATATGAAGCTTCCTTGTATATATGTTCCAAATGGAATATCTTAAGAATGAAGGACGGCATTAAAATAATTAAAAAATATTATTTTGAAATATTAATTGGTTAAGGAACAAATTTGTTTTTATTTGTGGACCTATAAAATTATTCTATTCAATAATGATTTTTAAAATAAAATTACTAATAAAATTAAAAGAATGTATATTCACACACGTTATAGTAAAAAAAAATTTCTCATTTTACTCATTATTTGAACTTTAAAAAATAATGCAATAGGGGCTTCCCTGGTGGCGCAATGGTTGCGCGTCCGCCTGCTGGTGCAGGGGAACCGGGTTCGCGCCCCGGTCTGGGAGGATCCCACATGCCGCGGAGCGGCTGGGCCCGTGAGCCATGGCCGC
>NC_041228.1:49867079-49869713 GCF_002837175.3 Physeter macrocephalus
ATCAGAAATACATCTACACGTGGAACTTCTCCTATAGAACACCCACTGAACGCTGGCAGAAGACCTCAGACCTCCCAAAAGGCAAGAAACATCCCACGTACCTGGGTAGGGCAAAAGAAAAAAGAATAAACAGAGACAAAAGAATAGGGACGGGACCTGCACCTGTGGGAGGGAGCTGTGAAGGAGGAAAGGTTCCCACACACTAGAAGCCCCTTCACGGGCGGAGACTGCGGGTGGCATAGGGGGAAGCTTCAGAGCTGCGGAGGAGAGCACAGCAACAGGGTGCGGAGGGCAAAGCGGAGAGATTCCCACACAGAGGGTCGGTGCCGAATGGCACTCACCAGCCCGAGAGGCTTGTCTGCTCACCCGCCGGGACGGGCGTGGGCTGGGAGCTGAGCCTCGGGCTTCAGTTGGATCCCAGGGAGAGGTCTGGAGTTGGCAGCGTGAAAACAGCCTAATGGGGTTAGCGCACCACGGCTAGCCGGGAGGGAGTCTTAGGCTGCTGCAATGTCATGCTGGCCTCTGCCGCCGCAGGCTCGCCCCGCACTCCGTGCCCCTCCCTCCCCCCGGCCTGTGCCAGCGCCCCCGAATCAGCTGCTCCTTTAACTCCGTCCTGTCTAAGCGAAGAGCAGACACCCTCGGATGACCTACATGCAGAGGAGCTGAGCCTCGGGCTTCAGTTGGATCCCAGGGAGAGGTCTGGAGTTGGCAGCGTGAAAACAGCCTAATGGGGTTAGCGCACCACGGCTAGCCGGGAGGGAGTCTTGGAGAAATCTGGAGCTGCTGAAGAGGCAAGAGACTTTTTCTTCCCTCTTTGCTTCCTGGTGCGCGAGGAGAGGGGATTAAGCGCACCACGTAAAGGAGCTCCAGAAAAGGGTGCGGAGCTGCCGAAGAGACAGGAGACTTTTTCTTGCCTCTTTGATTCCTGGGGCACGAAGAGAGGGGATTAAGCGCACCGCATAAAGGAGCTCCAGAAACGGGTACAAGCCGCGGCTGTCGGTGCAGACACCAGAGACGGGTGTGGGACGCTAGGGTTGCTGCTGCCACCACCAAGAGGCCGGTGTGCGAGCACAGGTCACTCTCCACACCTCCCCTCCCAGGAGCCTGTGCAGCCCGCCCTTGCCGGGGTCCCGGGATCCAGGGACAGCTTCCCCGGGAGAACGCGCGGCGTGCCTGGAGCTGGTGCATCGTCATGCCGGCCTCTGCCTCCGCAGGCTTGCCCCGCATCCGTGCCCCTCCCTCCCCCCGGCCTGTGCCAGCGCCCCCGAATCAGCTGCTCCTTTAACTCCGTCCTGTCTAAGCGAAGAGCAGACACCCTCGGATGACCTACATGCAGAGGAGGGGCCAAGTCCAAAGCTGAACCCCAGGAGCTGTGTGAACAAAGAGGAGAGTGGGAGGTCTCTCCAGCAGCCTCAGAAGCAGTGGATTAAAGCTCCACAATCAACTTGAAGTGCCCTGCATCTGTGGAAAACCTGAATAGCTAAATATCCCAGGTTGAGGAGGTGGACTTTGGGAGCAAGATATATTATTATTTTCCCCTTTTTTCCTTTTGTGAGTGTGTATGTGTATGCTGCTGTGTGATATTTTGTCTGTATAACTCTGCTTTCACCATTTGTCCTAGGGTTCTGAACGACCCTTTTTTTTTATATATAAAATTTTTCTTCTTAATAATTATTTTTTTAATAAATATATTTTATCCTACTTTATTTTGTCTTCTTCCTTTCTTTCTTCCTTCCTTCCTCCCTTCCTTCCTCCCTTCCTTCCTTTCTTCTTCCCTTCCTTCCTCTTCCTTCCTCCCTTTCTTCCTCTCTTCCTTCCTTCCTGCCTTTCTTGCTTTCTTCCTTCCTTCATTTCTTCCTTCTTTTCTTCCTTCCTTCCTCCCTCCCTCCCTTCCTTCCTTCCTTACTTTCTTTCCTTTCTATTTTTTCTCTGTTTTATTTTGAGCTGTGTGTATTAAAGGCTCTTGGCGCTCCAGCCAGGCGTCGGGATTGTGTCTCTGAGGTGGGAGAACGAACCTCAGAACATTGGTCCACAAGAGACCTCCCAGCTCCATGCAATATCAAACGGTGAAAATCTCCCAGAGATCTCCACCTCAACACCAAGATCCAGCTACACTCAAAGACCAGCAACATACAGTGCTGGACACCCTATGCCCAACAAATAGCAAGACAGGACTACAGCAGCATCCATTAGCAGAGAGGCTGCCTAAAATCAAAATAAGGCTACCAACATCCCAAAACACAACACTAGACGTGGACCTGCCCACCAGAAAGACAAGATCCAGCCTCATTCACCAGAACATAGACACTAGTCCCCCCAACCAGGAAACCTACTCAACCCACTAAACCAACCTTAGCCACTGGGGACAGTCACAAAAAACAATGGGAACTACAAACCTGCAGCCTGCAAAAAGGAGACCCCAAACACAGTAAGCAAAATGAAAAGACAGAAAAACACACAGCAGATGAAGGAGCAAGGTAAAAACCCACCAGACCTAACAAATGAAGAGGAAATAGGCAGTCTACCTGAAAAAGAATTCAGAATAATGATAGTAAAGATGATCCAACATCTTGGAAATAGAATAGACAAAATGCAAGAAACATTTAACAAGGACCTAGAAGAAATAAAGAGGAA
>NC_041228.1:49870247-49872760 GCF_002837175.3 Physeter macrocephalus
AAATGGTAATAGGAACATACATATTGATAATTACCTTAAATGTAAATGGATTAAATGCTCCCACCAAAAGACACAGACTGGCTGAATGGATACAAAAACGAGACCCATATATATGCTGTCTACAAGAGACCCACTTCAGACCTAGGGACACATACAGACTGAAAGTGAGGGGATGGAAAAAGATATTCCATGCAAATGGAAATCAGAAGAAAGCTGGAGTAGCAATTCTCATATCAGACAAAATAGACTTTAAAGTAAAAACTATTACAAGAGACAAAGAAGGACACTATATAATGATCAAGGGTTCGATCCATGAAGAAGATATAACAATTGTAAATATTTATGCACCCAACATAGGAGCACCTCAATACATAAGGCAAATACTAACAGCCATAAAAGGGGAAATCGACAGTAACACAATCATAGTAGGGGACTTTAACACCCCACTTTCACCAATGGACAGATCATCCAAAATGAAAATAAATAAGGAAACACAAGCTTTAAATGATACATTAACCAAGATGGACTTAATTGATATTTATAGGACATTCCATCCAAAAACAACAGAATACACATTTTTCTCAAGTGCTCATGGAACATTCTCCAGGATAGATCATATCTTGGGTCACAAATCTAGCCTTGGTAAATTTAAGAAAATTGAAATCGTATCAAGTATCTTTTCTGACCACAACGCTATGAGACTAGATATCAATTACAGGAAAAGATCTGTAAAAAATACAAACACATGGAGGCAAAACAATACACTACTTAATAACGAAGTGATCACTGAAGAAATCGAAGGGGAAATCAAAAAATACCTAGAGACAAGTGACAAAGGAGACACGATGACCCAAATCCTATGGAATGCAGCAAAAGCAGTTCTAAGAGGGAAGTTTATAGCAATACAATCCTACCTTAAGAAACAGGAAACATCTCGAATAAACAACCTAACTTCGCACCTAAAGCAATTAGTGAAAGAAGAACAAAAAAACCCCCAAATTTAGCAGAAGGAAAGAAATCATAAAGATCTGATCAGAAATAAATGAAAAAGACATGAAGGAAATGCTAGCAAAGATCAATAAAACTAAAAGCTGGTTCTTTGAGAAGATAAATAAAATTGATAAACCATTAGCCAGACTCATCAAGAAAAAAAGGGAGAAGACTCAGCTCAATAGAATTAGAAATGAAAAAGGAGACCCAACAATGGACACTGCAGAAATACTAAAGATTATTAGAGATTACTACAAGCAACTGTATGCCAATAAAATGGACAACCTGGAAGAAATGGACAAATTCTTAGAAATGCACAAGCTGCCGAGACTGAACCAGGAAGAAATAGAAAATATGAACAGACCAATCACAAGCACTGAAATTGAAACTGTGATTAAAAATCTTCCAACAAACAAAAGCCCAGGACCAGATGGCTTCACAGGCGAATTCTATCAAACATTTAGAGAAGAGCTAACACCTATCCTTCTCAAACTCTTCCAAAAGATAGCAGAGGGAGGAACACTCCCAAACTCATTCTATGAGGCCACCATCACCCTGATACCAAAACCAGACAAAGACGTCACAAAGAAAGAAAACTACAGGCCAATATCACTGATGAACATAGATGCAAAAATCCTCAACAAAATACTAGCAAACAGAATCCAACAGCACATTAAAAGGATCATACACCATGATCAAGTGAGGTGTATTCTGGGAATGCAAGGATTCTTCAATATACACAAATCAAACAACGTGATACACCATAGCAACAAACTGAAGGAGAAAAACCATATGATCATCTCAATAGATGCAGAGAAAGCTTTTGACAAAATTCAACACCCATTTATGATAAAAACCCTGCAGAAAGTAGGCATAGAGGGAACTTTCCTCAACATAATAAAGGCCATATATGACAAACCCACAGCCAACAAAGTTCTCAATGGTGAAGAACTGAAACCATTTCCACTAAGATCAGGAACAAGACAAGGTTGCCCACTCTCACCACTCTTATTCAACATAGTTTTGGAAGTTCTAGCCACAGCAATCAGAGAAAAAAAAAAAAAACAAATAAAAGGAATCCAAATAGGAAAAGAAGAAGTAAAGCTGTCACTATTTGCAGATGACATGATATTATACATAGAGAATCCTAAGGATGCTACCAGAAAACTACTAGAGCTAATCAATGAATTTGGTAAAGTAGCAGGATACAAAATTAATGCACAGAAATCTCTGGCATTCTTATACACTAAAGATGAAAGATCTTAGAATGAAATTAAGAAAACACTCCCATTTACCATTGCAACAAAATGAGTAAAATATCTAGGAATAAATCTACCTAAGGAGACAAAAGACCTGTATGCAGAAAACTATAAGACACTGATGAAAGAAATTAAAGATGATACAAATAGGTGGAGAAGTATACCATGTTCTCGGATTGGAAGAATCAACATTGTGAAAATGACTCTACTCCCCAAAGCAATCTACAGATTCAATGCAATTCCTATCAAACTACCACTGGCATT
>NC_041228.1:49873266-49874007 GCF_002837175.3 Physeter macrocephalus
ATGGGACCTAATGAAACTTAAAAGCTTTTGCACAGCAAAGGATACCATAAACAAGACCAAAAGACAACGCTCAGAATGGGAGAAAATATTTGCAAATGAAGCAACTGACAAAGGATTAATATCTAAAATTTATAAGCAACTCATGCAGCTCAATAACAAAAAAAAAAAACAACCCAATCCAAAAAATGGGCAGAAGAACTAAATAGACATTTCTGGAAAGAAGATATACAGATTGCAAACAAATACATGAAAGAATGCTCAACATCATTAATCATTAGAGAAATGCAAATCAAAACGACAATGAGATATCATCTCACACCGGTCAGAATGGTCATCATCAAAAAATCTAGAAACAATAAATGCTGGAGAGGGTGTAGAGAAAAGGGAACACTCTTGCACTGCTGGTGGGAATGTAAATTGATACAGCCACTATGGAGAACAGTATGGAGGTTCCTTAATAAACTACGAATAGAACTACCATACGACCCTGCAATCCCACTACTGGGCATATACCCTGAGAAAACCATAATTCAGAAAGAGTCATGTACCAAAATTTTCATTCCAGCTCTATTTACAATAGCCTGGGCATGGAAGCAACCTAAGTGTCAATCAACAGATGAATGGATAAAGAAGATGTGGCACATATATACAATGGAATATTACTCAGCCATAAACAGAAACGAAATTGAGTTAATTGAGTTATTTGTAGTGAGGTGGATGGACCTAGAGTCTGTCCTACAG
>NC_041228.1:49874130-49917082 GCF_002837175.3 Physeter macrocephalus
GTCATGGACATATATACACTACCAAATGTAAAATAGATAGCTAGTGGGAAGCAGGTGCATAGCACAGGGAGATCAGCTCTGTGCTTTGTGACCACCTAGAGGGGTGGCATATGAGTGGTGGGAGGGAGGGAGAGGCAAGAGGGAAGATATATGGGAACATATGTATATGTATAACTGATTCACTTTGTTGTAAAGCAGAAACTAACACACCATTGTAAAACAGTTATACTCCAATAAAGATGTTAAATAAAATAATAATAATGCAATAAAATAATTATTCTTCATACATATTCCTATTATTTTGATTAGTTTATTAGCTGTATTTTTTCTAACGTCATTTTTTCATGAATATATTTTAATATGGTCTCATTATTTTTAAATCTTTTATGAAATTGCAAAATTTTTCATAATTAGATTTTATGAGTAATATATTTGATATTGTTGAAATCTTTGATTCTTTACTGAAAACTATATTTCTAACTGAGAAAATTATATTTTTTAGGTGCCTTGTAAACTTAGAGCAAATTTTTCTAAAAGTAATTTATTTTTGTAATTTTATTTTGTAGTTAATGTGTAAATACCTTAGGTCAAATGTTTTCCCAGGTACCCTTTTGTCACAATTTTGAGTAACTGTTCTTGACAATTTTTTAAAAAATCAATTAAATGTTTTCTTTATTTGTAACTCTTTTGAATGTTGTAGATGTTGAAAAATCATAGACTTTCTCAATTTTATTAATTTCCAGTATCGATGATCAATTTATACACTTAAAAATAAGTGCTCCATCACATTTTTTTCCTAAAAATCAAGATATTCTGCAGTACAACTATAGAATTTCAAAATTAAATGTGTATTCCATTTCAGAATTCATAATTTGTTCATTTTCCTGCTTTTTCCTTGATAAATCTGAATGTTTTGCAATTTTCAAATATTTTTTTGATATTGAATTTGCTGAAAACTTCAAAAACTGCAGTTTGGTTTATTTTTTTCCACTGTTTATTTGGATTACTTTAATTGTAAATTTCCAATTCTTCTGAAAAAAATGTGACTAAAATTTAGAAGACATGTAAACAAGACATAAAAATTTGGAAGACACATAAGACATTTTGACTTACAAAGTAACTTCTCAAAGGCTCAAACATGTCTATGTTTTAACTGATAAATAGTAGCAAAGAGAGAAAAATCATAGCAGTATGCTCTTCCTGAATTTGTTTTGTTTTGTTTTCAGCATCAGCTTCTTCTTTTTTTTTTTTTTTTTTTTGTGGTATGCAGGCCTTCCTCTGCTGTGGCCTCTACCGTTGCAGAGCACAGGCTCCGGACGCGCAGGCCCAGGGGCCATGGCTCACGGGCCCAGCCACTCCGTGGCACGTGGGATCCTCCCAGACCGGGGCGCGAACCCGGTTCCCCTGCATCGGCAGGCGGACGCGCAACCACTGTGCCACCAGGGAAGCCCAGCTTCTTCTTATAGTATATATTTACTGTAGTGAATATATATAAATCATATTTAATTTTTGACATAGTGGCTCTTCTTTCTATTAGTAAACATTTGCAGATTTTTGACATATGATTAGTAGCTTAAATACATTTAATTTATTAATAACATTCTTTATCCTATGAGGCTGGATTCACCAAAAATTTTATTTATCATTGCAAAACAATCTTATCTTCTATGTTGAACTTTCTACTATAGAAGCATATTTGCAGTAATATTAGACATTTAACTTAAATAGAATGAAATTCCGGAAGATTTATGTGATTTAAAATTTGATGAAAAATGAACAATTTTTAGAATTATATTGATTTTCTACTTGAAGCATTAGATAATGACATGAACATAAAATTTCTATCATCTAAATGTTTGTTTTTTCCTGTTAATGAGGAATCATATTAGTATCAATTTCTTTGTAATTTTGTACATGCATAAATAAATGAACAAAGTTAATTTAAAAACTATCATTTGAGCTAAATAAAATTCTTACTTCACAGAGTATTATTAAACATGAATTCTACAGCTGTACTTTCTCTCGTTTAATAATCTTCTTAAAATATTTACTAACTTTCCAATTAGATGCTAATGCTTCTTCTGTAAATTTTGTCCTTCAGGTGATAAGTAATACTCCTCCCTCCCATTTTAGTGTATGTTAAATGTGTTAATGGTAACAAACAGTTTAGGCAAATCACATATTCATTACCAATTTTCTTTAGAAATGAAAATTCTTTATAAAATTAAAATGACCTTTTTAAGGCTCATTCTTGTATAAAAAGTTTATAAAGTAAAAATATTAATGAAAATAGTAGACATTTTAGATTTTAACCATGGAATGTCTGACAAAATATCCATAGCAAGATATATACATACAATTTAAGACAGGGCTGCCCAGCATTTATTTCCCATATACCTGCCACATTTTCTACTGTCCCCACAGCCAAGGGGGATGGCAGACTGTTCATATGACAGGGTTGGCATGATCCACGGTATAACTGCTTGGCACATCAAGTAGCCGGAAGGAGTAGCAGCATCAAACAACTTCAACTCTCACCAAAGACCAGAAGGTACTAGCTTTTCCTAGCTTTTTAGGTTGAAGAGCACTTTATCAGCTATTCTTGAAAAGGGGTTGTTTTTTAGTTATGTTGCTAAATCTAGATCAGATCAAGAAAGTGAGTCCAGTTTCCTGCTGCAGGTTTTCCCTGTGTGAAACTGAGGACTGTTACTGCACATATATCTCACATCCATGGCAGAATCTGGAGACACCAAATGGAGGCTCATCAAAAACACTTGAGAAGTAAGTGATTAGCATGCTGGTCTGCGATCTATATTTTCTTTGAAGTTGGAGGGAGCATCCTCAAGAGAGGATGACCCTGTCAAATCTCCTTGTAAACATGCAATGTAGTCCTTCTGGCAAACAAAATGATGGTTTGTTGGAGAGTCTTTATTTTTGGAATGCTTTTAACTGGAAGTGTCTCATTTATCTAGGATTGCTTATGGTAAACAAACCTGAAATCTACAGTTTTATAGGGTATGGCTCCCTGAGAAATGTCATAGAATGTATGTAATCACATGAAGATGAATGGAGACGTTTCCCAGCCAAAATGGCTCCTTCTGTGTAAGATACTGTATATTTGGCACCAGAGTGCATTCTGCTGCAACAAGAAAGAACCTGGGGAACTGCATTAGAGAACCTAGACGGTTCCTGCTGTGCCAGTGCCTTGCAATTGCTTATGTCCTTAAAATTATTAGTAAATCTTTATGCTAAGTAAAATCTTAGATTTATGTCAGTCTTCTTGGAAAATGTAGTCCTTTGTTATCATACCATTTCAGATGATTTTTATTGCAACTATGTGCATTAATTATAATACTTCCTTAAAGTGAAGAATATGGAAAAAACTGGTTGGGACTCTGTCAACAGGAATAAGCCAGAACTGTCTCCTCCTTATATCTGGAAGAGTGCAGACCTCTAAAGGAGTCTGGTCTCCAAGAGAGAAATCTGCCACCAGTGGCTTTAACAACAGACATTCTGGCATTTGTCACTCAGTATTATTCATATTGAGAATTTCCTCTTTCTGGACACCATCTATCTGCATGGGATGGACTGACTGGCTGTTGCTTAGCAGTAGTTTCTGAACAATTGTTTGGTGTTGGTCTCACATTTCATTTCCTATTTTAACCATAAGTAGGTCATAAATCCAATTTGGTGAGTATTAATAAGTATTTTATTTTAAATAAAATAGAATAGAATGAAATACAATAGAATATATAGAACAAAATAAAAATAGAAAAAAAATCAAGGCACGTTTACCTATGTAAGTTTAGGTATTGTTTCATTATAGTTTTGTTTTGGTTACTTGTAAGTGTGTGTGTGTGTGTGTATGTGAGAGAGAGAGAGAAAGAGAGAGAGAGAGAATGACAATATGAAATGTGTTTATGCCTGAGGATCACAGTAAAAAAGAAAAAAGAAACACTATGACTCCTATTATGGGAAAATATTCTAGAATCTTAAGCAGCCTCTGTTGAGAGTACATTTTTTTGACCACTTAAGAACCATAATCTTGCTTTATATGGGACTTGCTCTGATATAGTGTAGTATAAATGTTTTATGTAGATAGACATTGAGGGAAGAAATTTGCAAGGCTGACATCAAGCCTGGAGACTTGAAATTCAAATCTGAAATTGAGCCTTGAGGGTTCAGGTTAATTTCTGACTAGCAAAATGCAATTTATTTTTTTTAAGTCAACATAAAATTATACAAAAACAAAAAATCGAACAGCTTTACCAAACGACAGTTTGAGTACAAACCAGTAATTAGATGTGAAGTACATTTCCCATAACATACACTTGGGTTTTTAATGAAAAGAAAGGTACTTGTAAAATGCCAGTGCGCATTTTGTGAAACCTCAAATGTTTGGGGGAAATTTTTTTTTTTTATTTGCTTGGATGGTGCAAAACACAGAAAGTCTTGCTTATCTCTCAATGTACACTGTAGCACAAAAGAAAATTAAGTCACTGGAAGGGTATTATGAGAAAGAAGAAAGTCAAATTATTCATTTAAAGTTTGACTCTGACCAAAGCTCCAATCTTTATAGTTTGTAGTTTCTACAATGCCATTATTATTATTTCAATTCAACAAAACAAGTTATTGAAACATTGAACTGGAATTATGATCGATGTACTACAATCAATAACATGTAAAATTTAAGAAATATTTGTTCCATCAATCCATGAAGGCAAGGCTTTCCCGAAACCAGGAGTGCAGGAAGTCCTCAAAGATGATCACAAAAACCTCTCAGCCTTCTGTTGTTATGGTATGAAAGCAGAAAACAATGTACATACTCAATTTCCTAAAAATAAGTACATTATAATTCTGATGCTGAGCACTAATATTTACAGAACATTTATTCTGTTCCTGAAACTCTGCTAAATTATTTGCATAGATTATCTCATTTAATGTATGAAACCACCTTCTGAAATATTTAGTATTATTATCCTTATCATATGGTTAAGGAAACTGGGAGAAATAAAACTTTCTGTAGGCTCCAGAAAACCTGGAAACTATCTGAATTAACTCAGACCTACATGGATCAACACTGCAGACTTTCTCTTATATCATGTTTCCTCCTTCCCTCTTTCTTTCTCGTTTTCTTTTCATTTTCTCTCTTCTTCCCTTCTTCCTTCCCTCCTTTTTTCTCTCTCTCTTTCTTTCTCCTTCTGTGACTCTTTCTATCTGAAATTTTAGACTCAATGCCATCTTACTCAGAGGACATTGACTATCTGTTTCTTTCCTCTTACCTGTTCTCCACCCAGAGAAGTTAGCAACTACTCACAATCTGTCCTATACTGTACAATTATACCTGTCATATAATCTAAGTCAACTATGGGGAATAACATTTGAAAGTTACAAACTTTCACATTTGCTTGAAATTAACTTCAGGTGTATTTTGTGGAACTACTTATCTAATATTTAAATATTTGTTAGCCAAATGCTCAACCATTTTGATAGTTAAATCTTCCAGTAATAGGTAGCTTACTTCTAACTTTGAGCATGGCTATTAAAACAAATCTTCATATTAAAGTGAAATGTGACCTTATGGCGTCATTCATTTGTCAAACAAATATTGAGTGATTATCATATGCCAATCACAGTTTAGGTCCTAAGGATACATGGGGGGGGGGGAGGAACAATGTTCCAGAATTTGCAGATCTTCTACTTTCTTCTCAGTTAGGCCAAAATAAGAATATTTACATTATTTTTGTCATGTTCATCTTTCAGGTGTTAAATGATAGGTCTTGTGTACATCTTTAATCTTCTTTTCCCTAAATAGAATACTCTCTGTTAAAGGGATATATGTGGAACATATTTTAAAGCCTTACCATTTACACTCATCTGGAAGCTAAGTATTCCTCAGAGTGGCACAAAAGGAGTATATTGTAATGTCAAAGTAAAATAGAATATTGATATGTTTAATCCAGATAAACCATAAACAAAATGAGTTGTTTGAGTTTTGGATGTTTTCTTATACAAATATACTAGATTTAAGGACTGATGAATTTGCTAAGTTATTGGATTAGGTAACATTTCTTAGCTAGCACATGTCTCTTTTATTTTTATAAAACTTGAGGTTTTTATAAAAATAAATCCTGAGTGGAGGTTATTCATAATTAGTTCCTATTCATCTTATCCTTCTACCCATGAGCTTTTCTCCCAGAACTATCCAACTATTTTAGGTAAAAAAATTATTTTCTAAGTATCAGTTGATTCCTTGCAATAGATTTGCATACACAAACACAACTACAAGGGAACAATGAATGAACAAGAACTATATACTCTGTCCAAGTTTGTTCTATCATTTCTCCACACTGAATAGTCTTGATACTTGATGAAAGGGAGACAGGACCTTTGAGGAATAAATCCTTAACATCCATTGTGTTAGGAACACTTTTCTGTCAGTGACATCAATTTCTTTGGAAATCATTGTTCATCTTTAGCTTAACCCATGACCTTCAGAAGGGCATGATTTAAGTGTCAGAAATGCATGTTCTCCTCACACACAAAGTGAAAGTCACCTTGGAATGAGAACTACAAGTGTGTTTGAGTCCAGAAAATACAGAAACATGTTGACGAGAGATTTTTCTAAAAGATCTGAGATCAACACATTTAAGAATATATGTATAAAGGGACATATGTATTAAATATATATAAATATATTTATATGTATCAATTTTTTCATCTCTTTATTTTTGAAACTGCCAATTCTGCTACCAAGGAGAATTCTGAATCCAATGACTGGTATCTTTGTGTGAAGGACATGTGAAAACACAGAGTGAAGATGGCCATGTGGCTACCAAAGGCAGAGACTAGAATGATATAGCTCCATTCTTTCCCTATCCCACAGGGTATATCTATTCTTCCCTGTCTAACCACTATATTTTGGAGCAGATAACTTGCTTTCTAGTTTCACAGGTCTGCAGATGAAGAGGAATTTTGCTCCAGGATGGATCATTCCCAGAGTCTCACCTGCATCTGATTTAGGTGATTTTGATGGTGAGATATGAAACTTTTGAGTTGATGAAGTGGGTGAAGACTTTCAGGGCTATAGGAATAGAGTGAACATATTGGGCACAAGGGACAGATGTGAATTGGGGGGGCAGACTATACTGGGTTGAATAGTGTACTCTCAAATGTATGTCTACCTGAAAACTCAGAATGTGACATTATTTGGAAATCGGGTGTTTGCAGATGTAATTAGTTAAAATATTGATTGGTGTCCTTTTAGAAAGCCTATGTGAAGACACAGGAGAGGATGATGCCATGTGATGAAGACAGAGATAGGAGTTATGCAGCCACAAGCCAAGGAATCCAAAGTATTGCTGTTAACAACCAAAAGCTAAGAAGAGGTAAGGAAATATTTTTCCCTAGAGTCTTCAGAATGAGCATGGCATTGTTGACACCTTGATTTTGGATATCTAGCTTCCAAAACTGTGAGAAAATATATTTCTATTGTTTTTTTAATTTAATTTTATTTATTTTTACACAGAAGGTTCTTATTAGTCATCAATTTTATACACATCAGTGTATACATGTCAATCACAATCACCGAATTCATCACACAAACACCTCTACCACCCTGCCCCTTTCCCCACTTGGTGTCCATACGTTTCTTCTCTACATCTGTGTCTCTATTTCTGCCCTGCAAACTGGTTCATCTGTACCATTTTTCTAGGTTCTACATATATGCGTTAATATACAATATTTGTTTTTCTCTTTCTGACTTACTTCACTCTGTATGACAGTCTCTAGATCAATCCACGTTCAACAAATGACCCAATTTCATTCCTTTCTATGGCTGAGTAATATTCCATTGTATATATGTACCACATCTTCTTTATCCATTCATCTGTTGATGGGCACTTAGGTGGTTTCCATGATCTGGTTATTGTAAACAGTGCTGCAATGAACATTGGGGTGCATGTGTCTTTTTCTTTTTTTTTTCTGTTTTTTTTTTTTTTGTGGTACGCGGGCCTCTCACTGTTGTGGCCTCTCCTGGTGTGGAGCACAGGCTCCAGATGCACAGGCTCAGCAGCCATAGCTCACAGGCCCAGCTGTTCCGCAGAATGTGGGATCTTCCCGGACTGGGGAACGAACCTATGTCCCCTGCATCGGCAGGCGGACTCTCAACCACTGCGCCACCAGGGAAGCCCACATGTGTCTTTTTGAATTATGGGTTTCTCTGGGTATATGCCCAGTAGTGGGATTGCTGGATCATATGGTAATTCCATTTTTAGTTTTTTAAGGAACCTCCATACTGTTCTACATAGTGACTGTATCAATTTACATTCCCACCAACAGTGCAAGAGGGTCCCCTTTACTCCACACCCTCTCCAGCATTTATTGTTTGTAGATTTTCTGATGATGCCCATTCTAACTGGTGTGAGGTGATACCTCATTGTAATTATCATTTACATTTCTCTAATAATTAGTGATGTTGAGCAGCTTTTCATGTGCTTCTTGATCATCTGTATGTCTTCTTTGGAGAAAAGTCTATTTAGGTCTTCTGCCGATTTTTGGATTGGGTTGTTTGTTTTTTTAAATATTGAGCTTCATTAGTGGTTTATATATTTTGGAGATTAATCCTTTGTCCGTTGATTCATTAGCAAATATTTTCTCTCAATCTGAAGGTTGTCTTTTCGTCTTGTTTATGGTTTCCTTTGCTGTGCAAAAGCTTTTAAGTTTCATTAAGTCTCATTTGTTTATTTTTGTTTTTATTTCTATTACTGTAGGAGGTGGATCAAAAGAGATCTTGCTGTGATTTATGTCAAAGAGTGTTCTTCCTATGTTTTCCTGTAAGGGTTTCATAGTGTCTGATCTTACATTTAGGTCTCTAATCCATTTTGAGTTTATTCCTGAGTATGGTGTTAGGGAGTGTTCTAATTTCATTCTTTTACATGTAGCTCTCCAGTTTTCCCAGCACCACTTATTGAAGAGGCTATCTTCTCTCCATTGTATATCCTTGTCTCCTTTGTCATAGATTAGTTGACCATAGGTGCATATGTTTATCTCTGGCCTTTCTATCTTGTTCCATTGATCTATGTTAATGATTTTTTGTCAGTACCATATTGTCTTGATTACTATAGTTTTATAGTATAGTCTGAAGTCACGGAGTCTGATTCCTCCAGCTCCGTTTTTATCTCTCAAGACTGCTTTGGCTAATAGGGGTCTTTTGTGTCTCCATACCAATTTTAAGATTTTTTGTTCAAGTTCTGTAAAAAATGCCATTGATGGGCTTCCCTGGTGGTGCAGTGGTTGAGAGTCCGCCTGCCGATGCAGGGCACACGGATTCGTGCCCAGGCCCGGGAAGATCCCACATGCTGCAGAGCGGCTGGGCCTGTGAGCCATCGCCAATGAGCCTGCGCGTCCAGAGCCTGTGCTCCGCAACGGGAGAGGCCACAACAGTGAGAGGCCCGCATACCAAAAAAAAAAAAAAAAAAAAATGCTATTGGTAATTTGATACGGATTGCAGTGAATCTGTAGATTGCTTTGGGAAGTATAGTCATTTTCACAATATTGATTCTTCCAATCCAAGAACATGGTATATCTCTCTATCTGTTGGTATCATCTTTAATTTCTTTCATCAGTGTCTTATAGCTTTCTGCATACAGGTCTTTTGTCTCCCTAGGTAGGTTTATTCCTAGATATTTTATTCATTTTGTTGCAATGGTAAATGGGAGTGTTTCCTTAATATCTCTTTCAGATTTTTCATCAGTAGTGTATAGGAATGCAACAGATGTCTGTGTATTAATTTTGCATCCTGCAACTCTACCAAATTCATTGATTAGGTCTAGTTGTTCTCTGGTGGCATCTTTAGGATTATGTGTGTATACTATCATATCATCTGCAAACAGTGACAGTTTTACTTCTTCTTTTCCAATTTGTATTCCTTTTATTTCTTTTTCTTCTCTGATTGCCATGGCTAGGACTTCCAAAACTATGTTGAATAATATGGGTGAGAGTGGATATCCTTGTCTTGTTCCAGATCTTAAAGGAAATGCTTTCAGTTTTTCAACATTGAGAATGATGTTTGCTGTGGGTTTGTCATATATGGCCTTTATTATGTTGAGGTAGGTTCCCTCTATACCCACTTTCTGGAGAATTTTTATCATAAATTGTTGTTGAAATTTGTCAAAAGCTTTGTCTGCATCTGTTGAGATGATCATATGGTTTTTATTTGTCAATTTGTTAATATGGTGTATCACATTGATTGGTTTACTTATATTGAAAAATCCTTGCATCCCTGGGATAAATCTCACTTGCTCATGGTGTATGGTCCTTTAATGTGTTGTTGGATTCTGTTTGCTATTATTTTGTTGAGAATTTTTGCATCTATATTCATCACTGATATTAGTCTGTAATTTTCTTTTTTTGTGGTATCTTTGTCTGGTTTTGGTATCAGGTGATGTTGGCCTCATAGAATGAGTTTGGGAGTGTTCCTTCCTCTGCAATTTTTTGGAAGAGTTTGAGAAGGATGGGTGTTAGCTCTTCTCTAAATGTTTGATAGAATTCACCTGTGAAGCCATCTGGTCCTGGACTTTTGTTTGTTGGAAGATTTTTAATCACAGTTTCAATTTCATTACTTGTGATTTTTCTCTTCATATTTTCTATTACTTCCTTGTTCAGTCTTGGAAGGTTATACCTTCTAAGAATTTGTCCATTTCTTCTAGGTTGTCCATTTTATTGGCATAGAGTTGCTTCTAGTAGTCTCTTAGGATGCTTTGTATTTCTGCGGTGTCTGTTGTAACTTCTCCTTTTTCATTTCTAATTTTATTGATTTGAGTCCTCTCCCTCTTTTTCTTGATGTATCTAATTTTATTGATTTGAGTCCTCTGCCTCTTTTTCTTGATGAGTCTGGCTAATGGTTTATCAATTTTGTTTATCTTCTCAAAGAACCAGCTTTTAGTTTTATTGATCCCTGCTATTGTTTTCTTTGTTTCATTTTTTTCTACTCTGATCTTTATGATTTCTTTCCTTCTGCTAACGTTGTGTTTTGTTTGTTCTTCTTTCTCTATTTCCTCTAGATGTAACGTTAGATTGTTTATTTGAGATTTTTCTTGTTTCTTGAAGTAGGCTTGTATAGCTGTAAAATTCCCTCTTAGAACTGCATTTACTGCATCCCATAGATTTTTGATCATCATGTTTTCATTGTCATTTCTCTGTAGGCATTTTATGATTTCCTCTTTTATTTCTTCAGTGATCTCTTGGTTATTTAGCAACGTATTGTTTAGCCTCCATGTGACTGTGTTTTTTACGTTTTTTTCCCTGTAATTCATTTCTAATCTCATAGCATTGTGGTCAGAAAAGATGCTTGATATGATTTCAATTTTCTTAAATTTACTGAGGATTGATTTGTGACCCAAGATGTGATTTATCCTGTAGAATGTTCCCTGAGCAATTGAGAAGAAAGTGTAATCTGCTGTTTTTGGAGGGAATGTCCTATAAATATCATTTAAATCTATCTTGTCTATTTTGCCATTTAAAGCTTCTGTTTCCTTATTATTTATTTATTATTTTTCATTTTGGATCATCTATCCATTGGTGTAAGTGTGGTGTTAAAGTTCCCCACTATTATTGTGTTACTGTCCATTTCCTGTTTTAGAGCTGTTAGCAGTTGCCTTATGTACTAAGGTACTCCTATGCTGGGTGCATATATATTTATAATTGTTATATCTTCTTCTTGGATTGATTCCTCGATCACTATGTAGTGTTGTAGTGTCCTTTCTTGTCTCTTGCAACATTCTTTATTTTAACGTCTATTTTAACTGAAATGAGTATTGCTACTCCAGTTTTCTTTTGATTTCCATTTGCATGGAATATCTTTTTCCATCCCCTCACTTTCAGTCTTTATGTCTCCCTAGGTCTGAAGTGGGTCTCTTGTAGACAGTATATATATGGGTATTGTTTTTGTATCCATTCAGCAAGCTTGTGTCTTTTGGTTGGAGCATTTAATCCATTCACATTTAAGGTAATTATCAATATGTATGTTCCTATTACCTTTTTCTTAATTGTTTGGGTTTGTTATTGTAAGTCCTTTTCTTTTCTTGTGTTTCCCACTTAGATAGGTTCCTTTAGCATTTGTTGTAGAGCTAGTTTGGAGGTGTTGAATTCTCTTAGCTTTTGCTTGTCTGTAAAGCTTTTGATTTCTCCATCAAATCTGAATGAGATCCTTGCCGGTTCGAGTAAACTTGGTAGTAGGTTCTTCTCTTTCATCACTGTAAGTATATCATGCCACTTCCTTCTGGCTTGTATAGTTTCTGGTGAAAAATCAGCTGTTAACCTTATGGGAGTTCCCTTGTATGTTATTTGTCATTTTTCCCTTGCTGCTTTTAATAATTATTCTTTGTCTTTAATTTTTGCCAATTTGATTACTATGTGTCTCGGCATGTTTCTCCTTGGTTTTATCCTGTATGGGACTCTCTGCACTTCATGGACTTGGGTGGCTATTTCCTTTCCCATGTTAAGGAAATTTTCGACTATAATCTCTTCAAATATTTTTTCTGGTCGTTTCTCTCTCTCTTCTCCTTCTGGGACTCCTATAATGCAAATGTTGTTGTGTTTAAAGTTGTCCCAGAGGTCTCTTAGGCTGTCTTCACTTCTTTTCATTCTTTATTCTTTATTCTGTTCCTCAGCAGTGAATTCCACCATTCTGTCTTCGAGGTCACTTATCTGTTCTTTTGCCTCAGTTATTCTGCTATTGATTCCTTCTAGTTTAGTTTTCACTTTAGTTTTTGTATTGTTCATCTCTGTTTGTTTGTTCTTTAATTCTTCTAAGTCTTTGTTAAACATTTCTTTAGTTTTTGTATTGTTCATCTCTGTTTGTTTGTTCTTTAATTCTTCTAAGTCTTTGTTAAACCTTTCTTGCATCTTCTCAATCTTTGCCTCCATTCTTTTTCTGAGGTCCTGGATCATCTTCACTATCATTATTCTGAATTCTTTTTCTGTGAGGTTGCCTATCTCCATTTCATTTTGTTGTTTTTCTCGGGTTTTATCTTGTTTCTTCATCTGGTACATAGCCTTCTGCCTTTTTATCTTGTCTATCTTTCTGTGAATGTGGTTCTTGTTCCACAGGCTGCAGGATTGTAGTTCTTCTTGCTTCTGCTGTCTGCCCTCTGGTCTCTATTGTTTTCAAGGTACCGAGTTTGTGAAAATGCATTACAGTAGTCCAAGAAAATTAATATTCAGACATACAAAAACCTTTCTTTATCTTTTTTCTGTGGAATATCACATGATGAGCTTATTCCCTCTTAATATGACAGTGCATTCAATGACTACCTTCAACTTTTAGTTTCACCTTCTCTATGCTAAAGTCAACAAGTTCCTTTCAACATTTTTGATGTATTTTAATTACATGTTGGTTTCTGTACCTCAAAGACTCACAGTTTGTCAACCCCTTTTTAAAATATCACAACCAAGACTAAACATATTCCAGATGTGGGATATCCAAGGGAAGGTAAAATATGTCTGAATTTAATCTCTGAAGAGAATAGTTCTATTATTTTCATGTAATAACAATGTGAGCCTTTAAACAGTCATTACAGTGTTGAAACATATTAAGTGTGTAATCTGCTAAGTTTTATAAACCTTTTTCCTATGAACTTTATCAAATTCTGATCATATCCAGCATACACTTGAGCAAGATTTGGGAACCAATATACAGATTATTGTATGTTCCTGTGAAATCAATCTCAGTTTGAGGCTATACATTTAGTTATAGTGCTTATTTCTAATTTGAATTTTGAATTTCAGTACATAAGATCAATCCTCTAATTTTGCATTGCTTGAGAATTTGATAGGCATGCTGTCAATGTTTTCATTAAAGTTGCTGATAGAAACGCCAAGTAGGTTAAGATAAATTTTATAAAAATACGATCAAATACAGAGTTCAGGGGCATGACTATATAATATTTTCTCCAACGAAGCATAAACAAATTAATCAAATTTTTAGGAAACTATTCACTCAGAGGAACCTACAGAATAATATTAATATTGGCCAATATTTTATCATATAGCCGACCAGAAAATTACCTAATGTAGCTAATATTTGGCAAACATTTAGCAACATTTACTTTATTAAATTAATTTCCTAATTAAATGACAATTAAAAAAATAAAATTAGGTTATTTTGTCTTGATTAATTTCAGGAAAAATTTCACTAAGTGTTCACCAAATATTTACTAACCAGTTATTTAATATGATATTCCAAATTATTAGTGTTCTGAAAGATATTAAATACATTATTGGAAGAAAATTAAAGTTTCTATATATACATATATTTGAGAAATATTCATTTCCTTTTGATGTCTCATTGTATACTAGATAATACATTAACATTAACAAGGACAATAAACTCTGCAGCAAAAGAACCTCTTTAATTTTGTGTGATGGAAAGTTTCATAGAACTACATAAACGGAAAATATTTTTACTCTAGAACAACTTTTAACATCTATTCCAAGTAATACATTTGAGAAAGTGTTAAGTATGCCATTAGTACTCAAGATGTTAATATGAATTACTTGATCATGTGAGTCAGAATGACACAGAAATGATTTCTCTGGATTCCCTTTGAAAGAAAAACTTCTACACAGTTGTGAAGAATACAGTCAGCACACTGCCTCTAGTTGACAGCTCTAGACAGTGCTATGCACACGTTCACAGCTCCTAGGGGAGTCAGCATGTGGTGACTGAACAAAGTAGGAGTACACAGTTTTGGTCATTTATGCCCAATGTAACACTGCTCTGATGGGCAGTGTTTGTTTCAGAGCTCCCTGCTGGGTTGGCTAAAGTTATCCAGCCTTTATTTCAATTCAACTTTTTTTCTGCCTAATCCTACCTCCTCCCCTTCTTCTTTCAAGTGTTAACCCTATATCTTGCACTCCAAATTCTATCTCAGCATTTGTTTCTTGAAAACGTCTATAGGTTGAAAAGAAACATATTTAAAAAAATTATTTGAGATAATTTTCTTTGGGCAAATATATTTTAGTGAAAAGTAGAAGAAGGAAAGTTCTAGCATAGAGGCAGTGTTTGTTAGAGCAGAGAAGCCTGGAGAGGTACCCTCCATTGTGGATTTGACACATGAACAAGGAAACCCTGAACTACCTATGTATCAAGGCAGGAACAGTAAGGAGAAGTAAAGAAAAAGAATGATTCCAAAGACAAATATAGTTGCAGTTTAGCTACATTCTTATGGTTGACCTAATGATAGGTCTAGCATGAGGTCTTTCTCTGGTCTCGGGTCCAAAGGCAAAGCCAACCTTAATTTTAAACAAGACTATAAATTAAGGTCTGGACCAGATTGTCAGTATACTTCACTATCTTGCCTAATCTCAAACCTCTGCTATAATTAGCTTCATGACTAGCTGAGGGAAGTGGTGATACTGATTCAGCAGAAATATTTTTGGACTGAGATATCTATGAAAACAAATCAACTAGTCATTCAGGGGAAAATAAAATACCTTTAAACCCATTGTTGGGATAAATTGAATCAATTCACTGACCATCTAACCAAGAAAGCAGTTCTAAAATCTATGAAAATATTATGGAAATAAATATACACAAAGTCATATCTAAAACAGATATAAAATGCTACTTCAGCTATTACATGTTGAATCAACTCCTTAATTTGGTTCTCAAGTACACCATGTACCTGTAGAACAGTTTTTTCAGTGCACCTTATTGGCCAACAAAGTGAGTCTCTCCTTGACCCCTATGCAGAAGTCTCCCTCAAAGAGACATATGTTATTTGAAATATTTGAGAATACTGACTGCATTTTCAATCAGGCTTCTATCTTGAGAGAAGGAGATGCCTTATTCTTTCTTTGGTTAGATATCTAGATACTGAATATACTTTCATAGATCCAGAAAATGAATCAATTTACTTCACTTTGAAAACTAGATTTAAGAATTAGTAGTTTCATTCATATTTTTTGAAAAAAGTTTATTTCTTCACAGCTAATAGACATGAATCAACTCAGAAACTATCAGAGACTTACAGAGCCTACTTATTTGCCTATTCACAAATTTGAAAGTTGAATATATTTTCAATGAAAACTAAACCCAGTGAAACTTAATAATGGTCCCTCTCAGAAAACTAAACAAATTTTCTACTTCAAATCTACTGTCTCTCCTATATTATACTCTCAAAGGATTTCTGTGGATATACAGTATGAGAAGTGATTTATGAAGATTTATAAAAATGCAAGATGTCACAATGCATTGTAATTATTTGTTCTTGGAGTCAAACTCAGGTTCAGCTCTAAGAAAGACTCTTTTGTTCCTTTGATAGTAGACTTTATAAGTACTTTACTGAGTGATTTCACTGTTGTTCTAAGAAATATTTTGAGGCCAATAGCTGCTGAGGAGATATTGAGCCTCTGGGAACACGCACAGGCTTCTAGGGAAATTACTTGGAAGAAGAAGAATGTTACTGTATTTATAAAGATGGATAAGATATTTCGGTTATCATGACATCAACAGAGAATGGAGAAGAAATTAACGTGTTCTCACAGTCTTCTAGGCCTCTGTTAGATCTGTTACATATATTATTTCAGTATACTTGTCAATTGAAATAAACTAAACAGTAGACCAAATTTTAAGGTTAGGAAATTAGGTGTATAATATTCCCAAGACTTCTTATTTTCTAATTTGTAGAGATTTGATGTGAACTTGTAAAATTGGTGTCCTTTCTACTTCATTAAACTGCCTCCATCAATAATGTGACTTCCATAAATAACATTTTATGTTTAAAACCAGTTTTTTTTTATATCGTATGTTTATCTAGATTTATTTTCAGAGTTAAAAAAAGAAAAACTTGATAGGGTTTTAAAGTTGTCAAAATAAAAATCTGAAGAGAGAGCATTTTTTATATTAGTACTTTTATTTCTTATTTTTAAAATTTAATTTTTAAAAAATTTTATTGAAGTACAGTTGATTACAATGTTGTGCTAATTTCAGGTATAAAGCAAAGTGAATCATTTATACATATACATATATCCACTCTCTTTTAGATTCTTTACCCATAGAGACCATTACAGAGTATTGAGTAGAATTCAATACTTGTGCCATACAGTAGGTCCTTATTAGTTATCTATTCTACATATAGCAGTGTCTATATATCAATTCCAATCTTACAATTTATTCCTCCCACCATCCCCTGGTAACCATAAGTTTATTTTCTACATCTGTAACTCTATTTCTGTTTTGTAGATAAGTTCATTTGTACCCCTTTTTTAGATTCCACACATAAGTAATATCATAATTTTATATTAGTACTTTTAAATCTATGTTTTTAATTTACTGGTAGTTAATGAACAATATATAGATTTGAGTGAACAAACCAATATATAAATTTTTTACTATAAATCAACAATTTAATAATGGAACAATAAAGAAATCTCCTGAACCATAATACATTACAATAATTGGTGGCAGCGGTGGTTGGCTGCTACTTCAATTTTATTAAAACTGTACCAGTTATTTGACGTCTCTAATACTCTTCTGTTGGGAGATATTTCTCCATAGACCTCTTATGTTTCTGCATGTCTTGAAAGAAAAGGTACTGACTTCCTTTATATCAGACTTCCTTTCAAGAATGTTTGTATAACAAACAATCTTGGAAGATAGACATGATATCTCTTTCTAGAGCAAATGGCAGATTTGCTCACAGCTTGAGTATATAAAGACTCTGCCTCTTTCTAGAGCAGGAGGCAGGCATACTTACTGAGACCAGGTGCAGATTCACATCACCCAATATCTCTGGCAGTCAAGGAAAGACTGATATCTCTTCCTTCCCACATCACCATCACCACAAAAAAGGAAAGCCAGCACCTTATTGGCCATGTTGCATATTGAAGATAGAATGTGCTTGGCTTGGGGCTCCTACTTGGTTCTTTACACTGGCTATCTCATAATTTGACATCTGTTGTCTGAGGTCCACATAAGTAGGTTACATTGGAAGAGGTTCAGCAAGCCCTGACACGATCTTTAACTTTGGAGCTCTTTAGCCATAATCAACATTTTGACCTATAACTCTCTGACTAATGAATTTGCAGATCAGAGCCTTTGGTAAAGAAAGGTAGCCTCCACCTAGAGAAACCTCTTAGGATGTTGTACTCATTGCCTCCCTGACACAGCTGTTAGATACATACCATCTGAAAAGGAGTGTTGTTATGAAACTTGCTACTGGGCTGTTATCAAAACAAAATACCTGCTCCATGGAGGCTTTGTGACTCCCTGGTATAATATTCTCATTTTGAGGTGAGTCAATTTAAACTCAATGACTAACAAGTTAAAAGGGCTCCACAAGTCGCACTGGTGAAGTGGAAATTCAATATTCGGCAATACAGCAGACCTGGTCTTAGTGGTATCTGGACTTTATCTGAAAAAAATAACAGCTATCCCTTCAGAGAAAATGTGTGTTCCACTCTGTCACCTGATGCATAGCTTCTGACTCAATGGAGTCCTTGATTCATAGAGATTTACCTAATGCTTAAGCTTCGTTTGCTGATGGTTTGACTAAGCTAAAACTAGAAGGTGTAAACTAGGTTGACATACAATTTCAACTTACTGTCAGCTATACAGAAATAATGTTGGACCTGGTTATTCCACTCATGGGTAGAACTCTACTATTCTTATAGCTCTGGGCAATATTTTCTTTGATGAACCTTATTACATTTTTAATGAGCTTTTAAGTCTTGTCAATTGTGTAGCTGTTTGGTATTCCACTTGGAAAACAAAACACTGGCAGATTAAAGACAAACACCCTTCTTCTTTTTCTTTCTCTTCTTCTTCCCCCTCTCCCCTCCTCCCACCTTTTTCTCCTCGTCTTCCCCTCCTCATTCTTCTTCCCCTCATTCTCCTTCTCCTTCTTCTTCTTCTTCTTCTTCTTCTCCTCCACTCACCTCCCTCCTTCTGTTTTTGCAAAAGCCACTCACAGGGAATTGATATTTGACTCAGAGTATTTGATCAACATTTCATACCTCCTATCATACACAGGCATCAGTTTTGTCTTGTGTTAAAAAAGTTTACTTAAAAATAAAATAACAAAAGACTTCTAAAGCTACTTTTCTCACATCTTCCTGGTCCGCACACTTCAGTAAGGCAATTTTTGTTTGTTGAACACAGCTGTCCCCAGAAATGGGTCATCTCCTCTAGTCTAATTCCTGGCTAATTCTCATGACAAAATGGGTGGAGAGTTATATAGACCTATTTTTAAAATTTGAGATTTAATCCATTCCTGAGCATAATAGTTCTTTCTTGTCCCTAATAACAACTCCAGGACAATCTGGTGGATTGGTACATTGAGTACAGCCAAAGAAGGCCTAGGGAATTCAAAATAATTCTGGTACAAGCACATGGATTCTCTTTCTGAATTGACATAGTTCTAGATCATAACTACAACAGAACTTAGTTGACTACATTGGATCATAATTCTCCCAATAGTGGCCTTCATGGGTGGACATAAAGTGGTGGACAAAATGTGTCTCTTTAAGTTGTATATAAACCTTTTCTTTCTTGCACCTGACCATTTTGGACAAAAGGTCTGCATTCAAGCAAGAAATAACTGAAGAAAAGTTGAGCTTGTAGCTGCTAGAATGGGACATATCAAATTTGTGGGGTCGGTAATATAGGGAGAAAGCAATCATGGTGGTACATGGGAGGGAAAACCTCAGACTCTAGAAAACACGATGATGTGGCTGACGTTAATGATCTTTTTCTTTAAGGACCTCCCCTGAACATCACTCATGAAGAAAAACATTCTGATGTGGTTCTCACAAACTGCAGCATCAAGCACCTAAAATTAGTTGACTGCTATCTTTTGTCAAGCAACTCTGATCATGATTTGATTACTACTCTGTTTAATCTTACAAGAAGTCTATCAAAACTGCAGAGCATGGCCTTAAGTCTTGTACCTTCCATGTAAAAACAACCGTCAGTACCTTGAAATATCTTCCCAACCTCCATTTCCACAGTGGTTGTTCACTCATTTTCTGAGTAGACAAATGTCTCCTGCCTGGTGGCATGTATAAACAGAAAAGAATAGGCTCCCTTCAGGAAGTTTTCTTGAAAATAAGGTTTAGTCATAATTATTCAGACTGAAATAGGAGCTCTAAAATCTACCAGGTTACTGGGAGGTCACAATGAAAGCTCTGTCAACCTGGCCTCCTGTTGATGTAGGACCCACTTGGAGTCTCAATAACTGGAAAAGCCCCTCTTTTCCCAATGAGCCCACACAATGTACACCTCCAATACTATACTTCTTGTCATTAACTTGCCTTTGTCCCCAAATCGTGGTAATTTATAGCTTAGTAGAGATTATAAGAAACTTTCAACTATTAAAGAAATACCAGTAGATTAGGTAACTCTCAGATGAGAGTTACATCTGAGAGGTCTCTTGAAGTGAGACTACTCTTGATGACTCAGGTGAGTTTCCAGAGGTATAACTGACTTGATATCTATATACAGATAATCATCCCTATGATGGGAGTCATACAATTTGAAATGATGGTATGAAATTTTTGTCTGAATTTAGCTGAAGTGACAAGACCTTGTCCTTGAAAGACATTTACATCAGTAACAACTCACTGCCCTAGGACTTTTTATAGATGATAAAATTGTCCTAAGCATTCTTGCATGCCAAGGCAGAGTGAGTGTAATTACTAATATATACTTCTGTTGTTGGATTATTTCCCTCAGGGAAAATGAAAATGTTGATATAGGAATGTAAGGAGAAAGCCATCTGGATATCTGGATACTGAAGATAGCTTGTGATAGTTATGGGATTTGTTCAGCTGGAAGTGTTCAGGATCCTAGGATCATGCTTGACGTCAGTGTTGTAGGTTGCTCTTAGTCTGTTGCTTGGTGTCCTATTGATAGAATTAATAATTATGTAATAAAATTTACATAATTTGGTTCTATATTAATCATATTATTTTATCACTTATATTTGTCAAAGTGGCTGATGGAGTAGGAAAATTCAACAGAAGCCAAGACAGTGTAAAAGAAGGTATAAAAATGAAGGGTGCATATTGTTAGGAGACGTGGGTCTTTCACACAGGTCTTTTACATTTCCACTCATGTTGTGAGCAGAGGTACTGACAGCTATTATTCTTGACTGTTTTTTCAAAGATGTTTGTATAGTGAACAACTTTGGAAGATAGAGATAAAGATTCCCTCTGGAGCAAAGGGCTGGTTTGCTGACAGCCCTAAAAGACATAGCTAGTCTAGTTCTGCACCAAAGAGCAACTTGCTTACTGCCTGTTATAAAATACTTGGTTTCCCTGAGCTCAGGGTTCCTCTCCTGTAATATGTGTCACATTGCCCTCTTCATGTGACCCTGTGGGAATTGGGGCTTGAGGACCTGGCGTAAGAAGATACTGATTATCTTGCTATTTCTAATGTTATGTATACTTAAAGTTCTTTGTCTCTGGCCCAAGACTCTTGTGTATTCTGTAAGCACCCATAACCTGGTGTCAGGATAACTTATTTGCCTTAAAATAGAGTGAAATAATAAACATTTTATTGTTCTTGACTATACAGTTCTTGACTTAGGATAGCAGCACAAACAACGCTAAAACACTGGTCCTCTTTAGCCCATGTGAAAATGGGTGTTAAGAGGGAAACAGTAATTCCCTTGATATACAACTGCTAGAGGGGTAAGTTATTGGGTAGCTGGGTACTTAGTATCCAGTTTTACTTGGACTCCAATCAGAAAGTGAATCTTGCTGACAAAGGGGATATACTCTACCAGCTTCCCATTATAAGTACCAAGTAAGAAAAAAGATTCAGTTAGGAGAGAGAGCAAATGGCAGGGCAATGTGCTAAGGGATAGAAAAATGGATATGTATGCCTAAGTAGACCAACACAAATCATCACCAAGTTAATTAGTTAAGCAAATTGCCAGCAATTTGAGGAGTGAATTTCAGGGAAGTAAACTTTTAATGAAGTCATTTTTCAGAAAAATTTTGAGCATTTGCAGTTTATTATCTACAAACAAAAATAAGGCACTAAAACAAAGAAATGATATATCATTACAGAATGTCAGGGAATAAGAGATTGGGGGGCACAATGAAGATTAAGAGCTCGTCTACAGCAACTCAGGAAAAGATAAGTTCTAATCTCAAATTTTGACATCAATAATTCCATAGAATCAGTCATTTTCAGCAAACTGGTTTGTTATCTTCATAAAGTCAAGAATGAAAGCACCTCTTCAGTTATTGCTATACATAGGTATCTCATGGCCGGAGTAGGCACAACCAGATAAGTAAAACAGTGTCTCACACTGACTCATTGATTAACTCAAATGAATGCTTGATGTCAACCAACCCAAATATGCGGAATATAAAAACTAAGTGAATGCTATACCTTCACCAATACTGAGTCTTCTATGCTGTGGTTAGCCTGGTCAGGAAAGACCTCTTTAAGGAGGTGGCACTGGGGGTGAGGTGACCATATGAAGAGGAAGCATATTCTGAGTAGCAGGAAAATCTAGTGCAATGGCTCTGAGACAGGCTGTGTCTACTGTACGTTCTTTTTCCTGTTTGATAGGGAGAATTAGAAACATGGGCTACTTAAGGGACCCATTGTTAACTGTGATATTCAAGCTCTCTCTCCCTCTCTCTCTATACATGCATATATATACACACATAAATATAACATATATATTAAAGTATAGTTGATTTGCAATATTATATTAGTTTCAGAAGTACAACATAGTGATTCAATATTTTTATAGATTATACTCCATTATTTACTGTCTTATTTATTTTATACATAATACTTGGTACCTCTTAATCCCATACCCCCATTTTGCCCCTCCCCCCATTGGTAACCACTAGTTTGTTCTCTATATCTGTGAGTCTGTTTCTGTTTTGTTATATTCATTAGTTTTATTTTTTAGATTGCACATATAAGTGATTACAAAATTTTTGTCTTTCTCAGTCTGACTTATTTCACTCAGTATATATATATATATATATATATATATATATATCACATCTTCTTTATCCATTCATCTGTTGATGGACTCAGGTTGCTTCCGATCTTGGCTATTGTAAATAATGTTGCTATGAACATTGGGGTGCATATATCTTTTCAAATTAGTGTTTTCATTTTCTTCAGATATACCCAGAAATGGAATTGCTGGATCATATGATACTTCTGTTTTTAGATTTTGAAGGACTTCCATACTGTTTTCCATAGTGGCTGTTCCAAATTACATTACTACCAACAATGTACTAGGGTTCTATTTTCTCCACCTTCTCACCAACATTTGTTATGTTTGGTCTTATTGATGACAGGAGTGAGGTGATATCTCATTTTGGTTTTGATTTGCATTTCTCTGATAATTAGTGATGCGGAGCATCTTTTCATATGCTTGTTGTCCATCTGTGTGTTTTCTTTGGAAAAATGTTTATTGAGATTTTCTGCCCATTTATTAATCAGGTTGTTTGTTTTTTTGATATTGAGTTGTATATATTGTTTATATATTTGGGGTATTAATCCTTTATCAGTCATATCATTTGCAAATGTTTTCTCCCGTTTGATAGGTTATTTTTTCAATTTGTCAATGGTTTTCTTTGCTGTGCAAAACCTTTTAAGTTTGATTAGGTCCCATTTGTTTATTTTGCTTTTGTTTCCATTGCCTGAAGAGGCAGATCAAAAAAATATTGCCACAACTCATGTCTAAGGGTGTTCTTCTTAGGTTATACTTTAGGAATTTTAAGTTTCTTGTCTTACATTTAGGTCTTTAATATTTTTGAGCTTATTTTTGTTTACAGTGCATAAAATTATTATAATTTTATTCCTCTACATATAGCTATCCAGTTTTCCCAGCCACTTACTGAAGAGATTGTCTTATCCCCATTGTATATTTTTGCCTTTTTTTTCATAGATTAATTGACCATATGTGAGTGGATTTATTTCTGGGCCCTATATTCTGATCCATTTATTTATGTGTCTGTTTTTACGCCAATAACATACTGTTCTGATAACTTTGTAATACAGTCTGAAACCAGTACATGTGATTCCTTCAGATTTGTTCTTATTTCTCAAGATTGCTTTGGCTATTCATGGTCTTTTGTAGTTGCATATAAATTTTAGGATTAATTGTTCTAGTTCTGTGAAAAATGTCATGGGTATTTTGATAGGGATTGCCTTAAATCTGTAAATTGCTTTAGGTATTCTGGACATTTTAACAATATTAATTCTTCCAATCCATGAACATGGGATATCTTTCCATTTCTATATATCTTCTTCAATTTCAAATTATAAGTATTTCTCCTTCTTAGTTAAGTTTATTCCTTTGATGCAATTTTTAAAAGGATTGTTTTCTTGCTTTCTCTTTCTGATAATTCATTATTAATGTATAGAGAAACAACATATTTCTGCATATTAATCTTGTATTCCACAAATTTACTGAATTCTTTATTATTTTAATAGTTTCTGGGTGGAGACTTTAGGGTTTTCTATATATAGTATCATGTCATCTGCAAACAGTGACAGTTTACTTCTTCCCTTCTAATTTGGATGCCTTTATTTATTTATTTTTCTTGTCTGACTGCTGTGGCTAGGACTTCTAATAGCATGTTAAATAAAGGTGACAGGAGGGGGAATCCTTATCTTATTCCTAATTTTAGGAAAAGTTTCAGCTTTTTATGATTGAGTATGATGTTAGCTGTGGTTTGTCATAAATGGCCTTTATTATGTTGAGATATGTTACAACTTTACCAACTTCGATGAGTGTTTTCATGATGAATGGATGTTGAATTATGTCAAATGCTTTTTCTGCATCTGTTGAGATGATCATATGATTTCTTTGTTCTGTTAATGTGTTGTATCACACTGACTGATTTGAGGATACTGAACCATCTTTCTATCCCTGCAATGAATCCCACTTGATCATAGTATATCATCATTTTTATATATTGTTGAATTTGGTGTGCTAATATTTTGTTGAGGATTTTTCTATCCATATTTTTTAGAAATATTGGTCTGTATTATTTTTTTGGTTTTGGTATTAGGGTAATTGTGGCATTGTAGAATGAATTTGGGAGTGTTCCATCCTCTTCAATTTCTGAAATAGTTTGAGAAGGATAGATATAATCTGTTCTTAAATTTTTGTTAGAATTCCCCTGTGAAGCTGTCTGCTCCTGGACTTTTGTTTGCTGGGAGCTATTTGATTACTGATTCAATTTCACTCCTAGTCTGTTCAGATTATCTATTTCTTCCTGATTCAGTTTTGGAAGACTGTATGTTTCTAGGGATTTATCCATTTCTTCTATGTTGTCCAATTTGTTACCATATAACTGTCTGGGGTATTCTCTTATGATTTTTTGTATCTCTGTGATATTGGTTGTAATTTCTCCTCTTTCATTTCCTATTTTGTTTATTTGGAACCTCTTTCTTTCTTAATGAGGATGGCTAAAGCCTTGCCGGTTTTGTTATTTTTTTTAAAGAACCAGCTCTTGATTTAATTGATCTTTTCTGTTGCATTTTTGTCTCTAATTTATTTCTGCTCTGATTTTTATTATTCCTTTCCTTTGCTGACTTTGGGTTTTGTTTGTTCTTTTTTTAAAATACTTCATTTAGATAGTAGGTTAGATTGTTTAGGGAATTTCTTTTGCTTGAAGTAGGCCTGAATACAGTTTCCTCTTAGAACTACTATTGTTGTAGCTCATAGATTTTTTGGGGGTTGTATTTTTATTTGTCTAGATGTATTTTCTGATATCTTCTTTGATTTCTTTATTGACCCATTTGTTTCTAGATAGCATGTTGTGTAGTCTCCATGTGTTTGTGCTTTTCCCATTTTTCTTCCTGTACTTGATTTCTAGTTCCATACTATTGTGGTTGGAAAAAATATTTAATATAATTTCTATCCTCTTAAATTTGTTGAGACTTGTTTTTTGGCCTAGCATGTGATCTATCCTGGATAACATTCCAAATGCACTTGAAAAGAATGTTTATTCTCCTCTTTTGGGATGAAATGTACTGTAGATATCTATTAAGTCCAACTGCTCTAATGTGTCTTTCAAGGCCACTGTTTCCTTATTGTTTCTTTTTGTGGATGATCTGTCCATTGGTGTAAGTGGGGTGCTAAAGTCCCTACCATTATTGTATTATTAACTATTTCTTCATTTTTTTCTGTTAATATTTGCTTTGATATTTAGGTTCTCTTATGTTAGTTGCATATATGTTAAGAAATGTTATATCCTCTTATGTGGATCCTTTTATCATTTTATAATGCCTTTCTTTGTTTTTTGTTATAGATTTAGTTTTAAATTGTACTTTAACTGATATGAGTATTGCTAACCCAGCTTTCCTTTGGTTTTCTTTTGTGTGGAATATCTTTTTCCATTCTCTAACTTTAAGTCTGTGTGTGTCTCTTGTACTCAGCATATAGATCAGCTTATTTTTAATTCAATCCGTCACCCAGTGTCTTTTGATTATACCATTTAGTCCACTTACATTTAAAGTGATTATTAAAAGGTATTACTTGTTATCATTTTGTTATTTGTTTTCTGGTTGTTTTTGCAGTTTTTCTTTTTTCATTTCTTCTTTTAGTCTCTTCCCTTGTGGTTTGATGATTTTCTGAGTGCTATGCTTATGTTCTTTTCTCTCTATTCTTTGTGTATTTATTGTAGGCTTTTATTTGTGATTATCATGGAGTTTGCATTGTTGACCTATAACTGTATCCACATGTTTTAAACTGATAGGCATTTAAATTCAAACACATTCTAATAGATATACATTTTTAAATTCTCTTTCCCCATACTTTGTGTGTCTGATGTCATATTTTACATCTTTTGTCTATCCCTTAACAGTTTATTGTAGTTATAGTTGATTTTACACTGTTTTTCACCTTCTTTTTTTTAAGTCTTTATTGAATCTTTTGTAATATTGTTTCTGTTTTATGTTTTGGTTTTTTTGGCCACAAGACATGTGGAATCTTATCTCCTTGACCAGGAATCGAACCTGCACCCCCTGCATTGGAAGATGAAGTCTTAACCACTGGACCACCAGGTAAGTCCCTACAGTTTTTATCTTTTAATCTTTGTACGAGCTTAAGTAGTTGATCCACAGACTTTACTATACATTTACCTTTACTAGCAGGCTTTTTCCTTTCCTACAAATTCTCACTTCTTTTCTCTTCCACTGAAAGAAGACCCTTTAATACTTCCTGAAAGATCAGTTTAGTAATTAGGTGAAAGAGTTACCTATCACAGTATTGAACTGGTGTCCATATGTAGGTGCATCCCTATGCAGTCTGCACATATCCAGTGATTCTTGTGGGAGAGCTGGCTCTGAAGTGAGCACAGGTCACATATTTCTCTGGAGTGTGCTGGAAGGTACCATGCTGATGGGAGGTAAGGCTAGAGATGGAAGGGCTAGAGTTAGAGCCATGTGTGAGCTGGGGTTTCTCCTGTGCTCAGTGACAGTTATTGACTTATCATGTGTGGGGTTGGGCCCTAGGGCCTGGAGCAGAAGCCCTGAGGTTTGGGTCTCAGCTGGTTCCACTCCCTCTAACTGTGTGAACTCTCCTTGGCAATGGCAGCCTCCACCCTAGTGGAGAGCAGTTCAAGTTAAATATGTTAAATTATAAGTTTAAAACTGTTTTGGATCCAGATCCTTAAATTACATTTGTATTTTTCATTGAATTTTACTATATTTGCTTAGTGATAAATTTGAAATCATTTTTCACATTCCCTCCCTCAAAATAAAATACCAAAAATACTGTTCTTATCCTTTTTCTCCACCAACTTAAATATATATATTTTTACATATTTATTTAAAATTAATTAAATTTATATATAAACATTATGTATTATATACTTATAAAACATATAATTAAAATATATTTATATAATATATATAATTTGTATAATATTAGTAAAAAATATTAGAGGATTTGGAGTAGCATGGAATGAGGTCTAGATTGGCAGTGAAAACAGAGGGTTTTCTGCCACTTATCATCCAATTTCAAAATCCTACTTAACCTCTTTGAGGTAATATTGGCTTCTTTTTCTTACCTCATAGGGTTGATATAGAGATCATGCTTGATAATGTATGTGAAAGCATCTGGAGTATCTGAAGTATTTTTTAAATGTAAGAGAGTATTATTACTAATAAAAGGGATAGCAGACTTTTTTTTGCCTCATAGCTAATTTGGGTAAATTTTTCTAAAATTTACCTAATCTTCCCTTGACTCCAGGATACATTCTTGAATCAAATTTCATAAATATTGTTTTACCTGTTATATTTTATATTATTACTTTGGTTTTGACAATGTAACTACCACTTTTTTCCCATCAAACAGGGTTTTCTCAGATCTTTAAAAAAAAACCAAACACTTAAGACTTATATGTATGATTATATTTACCTACTTCCAAATTATGAAATAAAAATGAAGAATACACAATTGGTATATTACCTTCAAGGAAACATCTATTCTAATATTCCCAAGTTAAGAGAAGTATTTTAACACATTTACAATTTAGGGTAGAACAAAATATTCATTGAAAATATTACAAATTTGTTTCCATTTCCACATTTAAAATGAAATACAATTATAGAATTCCTGTACATAATTTTGGCTGACTCCAAATGAACCTTCAGTTAACTAAGCTTTGTGTTTCTGCAAACATGCAGTGTAAATGATTGCAAATTAAAAACATTGATTTAAATGACCATCATTTATTTTCTTCAAGCTACTCAGTGTTGATCACTTGTTTTTCCTGAATAGTCAGAAAACTGGTGAGGTTGCAATAGTTTCATAATCCAAAGAAAATGTCTTTGGTGGAAAAAAAGGAAAGGAAATCTTCATTTAAAAGAATGATTAATTGTGTCAGCCATAAAGAAATAAATCCAAGTAGAAAATATATTAAAAAACAATTAATTGTATACAAAAATGATAGTATCTTAAATACTTTATTTTGGGTAACAGGTACATTTGAAATATTCTTATTCTATAGGTAAGATAATCTGGTTTCACCCAGCTCTAATATCAACAGCAGCAGGAGCATATCATCATCATTATAATATCAATAGCTAACAACGGAAACAGCAGCAAATGACATGAATGGAAAGTTTACTGTCACCTCAATATTTTTATATTTTGTTATAATAACTTTGTCAGATAGATAATATATTCATTTTATAGAAATGAACTCAGGGAACATGGTTCGTTCCTAGTCCTCCAGCTGAAATTTCATATATTTTCAACCCAGAAGTCAAAGATAAATTTGGATTGCACTTTCTTCATTCTTTATACTACACTGTGAAGCCTACATATAAAGTAATTTTTCTTGCTGTGTCTTATTAGATACTTGCTAAAAGCTAAATTCTCACTGTACATTACAGGAACAAAAGCAATTTTTTTTTTGGCCACACCTTGCAGCACGTGAGATCTTAGTTCCCTGACAAGGGATCGAACCTGTGCTGCCTGCATTGGGAGTGTGGAGTCTTAACAGCTGGACCACCAAGGAAGTCCCCAAAAGCAAATTTAAAAGCATGTAATTAAAACTCTCAATTATGATCATAAAAACGGGGATGGATTGAATTCCATTTGTCATGCTCTGGCTGTTGAGAACATAGCTTAGTTACCAAGAAGAGCTAGCCAAGTGTTAGGGTTGCATAAAATTAGATTATAGAGGTTCCATTGTCCTAGCTTTTTCTTTTTATTATACCAGTTATCAATTATCTATTTGTGATTTGTGAGTGCTACAGATTGTTTCCTCTCTAGATAGAAATGACATCACAATCAAATTTAGTCATTCATTTTCTAATTAATTTATTCATTAGTCACACATTATTCTTGGTGTTGGAGAATTAATGGTGGACAATGGTTCCTGTGGAGGGACTAGATATTAATTGTGGGACTGCATGGTGTTCTGAGAGCAAGTAAGAGCATGTAATGGGATAATAAAGCTATTTATATACATTTTCATATATTACTGTAAAGTTTGATCTAGATCTGAAGAAAGAGAAGGTGATCTTGCACAAGTTGTGGCAATGAAGGAAAAACTTTTCAAGAAGAGGACACATCATATGTAAAGGCCCTGTGGCAGGAAGTAACAGATATTCAGTAACTGAAAAAGGGTCATGTGACAGACCCCAGAGTAGACTGCATGGTGTGAAATATTAAGTATTTGGGGCTTCACCTCAGAGTAATGATAAATTATTCAAATGTTCTGAATATGGGAAGAATGCAGGGGTCAGGAGAATTCAGATTTGTGTTTCAAAAAGATCACTCTATTTGGAATACGAAGATTGACAGATGTAGACATTAAGAAACTGGCCATAAAAAATAATGAAATAATGCCATTTGCAGCAACATGGATGGACCTAGAGATTATTATACTAAGTGAAGTAAGTCAGACAAAGACAAGTATCATATGCTATCACTTATATGTGGAATCTAAAAAAGTGATACAAATGAACTTATTTACAAAATATAAATAGGCTCACAACATAGAAAAAAATCTTATGGTTACCAAAGGGGAAAAGTGGGGAGGGATAAATTAGGAGTTTAGGATTAGCAGATACACACTACTATATATAAAATAGATAAAGAACAAGGACCTAATCTACAGCTCAGAGAACTATGTTCAATATCTTGTAATAACCTATAATGGAAAAAAATGGAAAATAATCTGAAAATGTATATATATATATATATTTCCAGATTATTTTCCATTTATATTTTATTTTATTATTTTCCATTTATATATGGAAATTCCATTTTCATATATATATATATATATATGGTATTGAATCACTTTGCTGTACACCTGAAACATTGTAAATCAACTGTATTTCAACAAAAAATGTAAAAAAAAAATAAACCAGTCAGAGATGCCTATAATTGAAGCTGAAATATCTTTTGGGCATTTGAGGAGAAGTCTGACTTTCTCATTATATTCTGCTTAGTTCAGTAAATCAAAGGTATTTGTAGTCTCAGAGCAGAGACACAGAGTGTAAGTCTGCACTTAATTTATCAAGTTTTACTGAGAAAATAACTCCCTGGGAATAATCAACAGTTACAGTATATTAGGTGCATTGATATATTTTGGAGTACGACAATATTTTTATTTTATCCTATCTTTGGTGGTATAGTTGTAGTGGAAACTATTTCAACTAATAATTGACAGAAATATGGTAAAGGAAGTGGTATTTTTAGTAACAGCGTTGTGAACAATGTAAGTCACAGTGTCAGTGGGGAAAGGGATTTGTTAGATATGCAGAACGTTGTGTTTAAGCTTAGAGGAATAGACACCAAGAAGAGTAAGTTCAGCTGAGGAAAGAGCTTGACATAAAGTAGGCAATCCATGAATGAAGAAGAGGATGAGCCTTAGGTTATGCAACCACAAATATATTAAATTCAGTAGGAAAAAAATGTATTCTATGTTTCCATTGTTTTCTCCTTGACTGGTGACAAGTAACATATATGACAATAATTTTTCATGTTCTATGAACATAAACTCTGAGAATTTTAAATATTAAAACGTTAAAATAAAGACAGAAATGTAGAAGACATTGAAGCACATGAGAACTATTTTAAATTAGATTATAATGACAATGGAGAGCCAAAGGAATGCCCAGGAGAAAAAATGACTGGCTTATCAATACTGCCAGACATGAAACAAAACTATTCTGGTAAAGAATTAAAGTAAGTGATGTGTCAAAGAATTTACATTGATAAGTGAGAACAACTGGTTTCCATTGATCAGTCAATTCATAATTCCTAAAAGTTTAATTAGGAGTAATGTGGAAGAATTGAACTTATTGTTTAAAGGTCTATTTTGAAAAATGTATTATTGTATTTGTCCTATTATTTGTACTCCAAAGTTGTCAATGTCTTGATGGCAATTTTCACTTTGTTGACTTGTAGATTAGTTGTGTCAGTCATGTAAGAAATGGTACCTATATGTAAAGAAGAGCTCAGATGTCTTTTCTAAGGATTCTAGAAGACTGAATTCATGTTTGTTCTGTCCTGCATACATTTCTATAGCTATCATTACTGCTTATCTCTTTTTTGTGTGTAAAGGTGCAGATTTGGAGTCAGATAATCATATTTGGAGTCAATTGTGTCATTACTAATTATATGATTTTAGGGATAATAATGCACTTCTCTAAGCTATTAGATTTTTCATTTGTAAAATAAGAATTATTCTGTCTTGAAGACTTATTGCTTATTCTTGGACTGATTCATTCATTCATTCACTGACAGATATTGATTGAATAATAATCCCAAATGTTGGAAATGAAATGGTGAGTAAAAGTAGACATGGTCCATGCAGTCATGGAGCTTAAAGGCTAGTAGCAGAGAAAGACATTAACCATATAATCACACAAATATTACAACTGTGATTAATCCTAGAGAGAGCAACACATGATAACTAAAAAGAATGTAGAGCAAAGAAATTTGACATAATTAAAGAGTCATCTAAGGTTTCCTTGAAGAAATAACTTGATGTTAGAAAGATGAAAAATGTTCACCAGTTGTGTGTGTTCATCAAGGGCAGATTTGAAGAAGAGAGAAGAGCATGTGCAAAAGACGCATGGGAGCAGAGAGAATGATATGGTCATACAACTGACAGAAAGTCCTGGAACACAGAGAACAAGGGGATTGTGATAAAAGTTGAAGTTGGAAAGTCAGATAAGGGTCAAATTATGCAGAACTTTAAAGTTTTTTGTCATTCTCAAGATGATGAGCATCTGAAGCAGAGGAATGGCAAAATCAGCCTTGTGTGTTTATACATATTTAGTCCTCAATAAATATCTTATACATTTCCATGTAGCAACAATCTCTAGTGGACTGGTGATATGTTGTACCAGCACTAAGAAATAAGTATTCCCACGTGATACAGTATGATGAGACAAAGGCTATACTTTCATTGATACATCGAAGCAGAACCACTACAACCATTATGCTGACCAAAGATACTCCAACATCAAAAATTGCAGTATCAGCCACAGATAGAAATCTAAAAATTTTTTCTACTATATTTTTAATGTAACAGTGTTTCCAATAGTGTATTATGAATATGACTATAATACTGTATGCCATAAAAATGTTTATAATAATTTATTCATTGGTGTATAGACTGGGTTACTGTGAAACAATCATACTGATTACACTAGGTTACTATAAAGTAACCATATTGTTGTTTCTTCATCATCAGTGCATGAATTGTTATACCTGTACATAAACATAAATTTGTTTTTCACATTATCTTTTCATTTTGTATGCCTAGTGTTAGTATTATGTGTAATATCTACACTGTTTTTTATAATAAAAGACAATATTGATGTAGGGTGCTGACAGACAAATGATTCGTCTTATAAACAGATGCCATAAACTTAGGGTTTTGATAAATATAGTACAGTATTTTAATGTATTTTTCTTCCTTATGATTTTCTTAATAACATTTTCTTTTCTGTAACTTATTTTATTGTAAGAATACAGTACATAATATGTATGTATATATAACATACAAAAAACGTGTTAATCAACTCTTGTTATTGTTAAGATTTCCATTCAGCAGTAAGCTATAAGTAGTTAAGTTTGGGGGGAGTCAAAAGTTATATGTGAATTTTCAACTGTGTGATGGATTGAAGTCCCTAACCTCCTCATTGTTCAAGGGTCGACAGTATATAAATGTACAGATAGATTGAAAATAAAAGGATCAGAAAAATGTATACCATACAACCACTAATAATAATAAAGCTGGAGAAGTCAGATTAAAAAGACATCAGAAGAAGACCAATTACAAGGATACTTTGTAATTATAAAGAGCTGAATTTATTAAGAAGTTATAAAAATCTTAAATGAAAATGCCACCAAAAATAGAGCTTAAAATACATTAAGTAAAACTGACAGAGCTGAGAGAAGAAATAAATTAATCCACAATTATGGTTGGTGGTTTGGACATGCATCTCTCAGTTACTAATAAACATGTGAGCAGAATATCAGGATATCTGCTTAACAGCAGCAAAATAAATGTCATTTTTCAAGTGCACTGGAATGCCAGCTGATGCAAACTGGTACATACTGTCAATAATTTAATAGAATTAAATAATATACAGTGTATTATTTGATCACATAGAAACCAATAACAAAAAAAAGCTGAAAAAAATCCACAGTTTTTTTAAGAAATTAAACAGAACAATTAAAAATAAACCTTTGGTAAAAATAAAAACAATAATAAGGGGAATTACAAAATATTTTGAAAATAGTGAAAAAAATGCAATGCAATAACCATATATGAAAATTGTGGAATGCAACTTAAGCAGTTCTTAGTAGGAAATTTATAGTTGTAATGCTTATTTTAAAAATCAATAAAGGCCTAAAATAAATTAAGAAACACAATAAGAAATTTGTTAAAGAAGACCAAATTAAACCCAAAGTAAGCAGAAAGAAGGAACGATAATGATAAGGGCAGAATTCAGTGCAAGAGAAAACAGCAAATAATTCTTAAAAAATCTTTGAAGCCAAAAACTGGCTCTTTGAGAGTCCATCAGTCTGACTGATCAAAAAAAAAAAAAAAAAAAGAGAAGAGGAAACAGATTACCAGTATCAGGAATGAAAGGAGGATGATAAAATCTATAGATATTAAAAAGACAATAAGGGAATCATATGAATAACTTAATATCAATACATTGTGATACCTAGATGAAAGAGAGAAATTTGTTGATAGAATTTACTAAAACTGAATCAAGAAGAAAAACAATCTTATAGTCCTAGAGCAATTTAAGGAATTAGTTCATATTGAAGGCTTATCACTAAAGAAAACCCCAGGCCAAAATGATCCTACTGGTGAATACTATAAAATATTTAACCAAGAAAATACCAAAATTACATAAATTCTTTTAGAAAATAGAAGAGAATAAAATACTTCCTTTTTCATTTTATGAGACAAGTATAATCTTTATATTAAAATCAGACGAGTATAATAAAATAAAATTATAGATTATTATTCCTCATGAACAGAGCTGCAAAAAGCTTAAAATATACACAAATCAAATGCAGCAACATACAACAGAACATGAACAGATGAGTTCTCCCACCTCCCAGGAATGAAAGATTAGATTTACATTTGGAAGTAAATCATTATAATTTGCCATTTGGTCAAAGTAGAAGAGAAAAACAAAAACAAACAAACAGAAAAACTATGTTCAACTAAAAAAAAAGGTAACTGGGAAATTCAATACCAATCATGGTAATATCATTTAGCAAAGTAGAAATAGAAGACACTTTTCTCATCCTTTCAATCATCATGATAAGCTTACAGGTAAAGTCATACTTAATGCTGAAAGACTGAGACTTTTTCACCTAGGATTGCAAGCAAGACAATGATACTCTTACCATTTTTATTTAATATCATATAGGAGGACCTAGCCACTGAAATAAGCCTAAAGAAAAATCTAAGCATATTTGAAAGGAAAAAGAAAAATTTTATTCATGGGTGACATGATTGTGTACATAAAAAATAAGAAATCTACAAATAGAGCAATTAAAACTAATAAGTAAATCATCAGATTCATTTGTTACAAAGCCAATAAAAATTTACTTACTTTTTTTTTTTTGTGGTATGCGGGCCTCCCTCTGCTGTGGCCTCTCCCCTTGCGGAGCACAGGCTCCGGACCCGCAGGCTCAGAGGCCATGGCTCACGGGCCCAGCCGCTCCGCGGCATGTGGGATCCTCCCAGACCGGGGCGCGAACCCGGTTCCCCTGCATCGGCAGGCGGACGCGCAACCACTGCGCCACCAGGGAAGCCCTACTTACATTTTTATATACCAAAATCAAGCTGGATATTGATATTAATAAAGCAATAATATTTACAATAACATACAAACTATGTAATACTAGGGGTAAATTAAACACTGAAACCTATAAAACTATTTTGAGAGCAGTTAAAAACCTTAACAAATAAAAGCATATATTATGTATCTGATCAAGAGTTTCAGTATTGTTAAAATGTTAATTTCCCCCAAATTTAATTTCAATAAAATTGAATTTCAAATGTTAGCAGTTCCTTTTGTGGGTATAACAAGCTGATATTTTTGATGGAAACATTAAATTCAATTCAGCAAAAGACTAAAAAAATCAAAGATTTGTAGTTTGGAGGAAAAGTGGAGAAAGGGAGTAAAGTCTGTTAACTGTTTACCCCCCTCTAGCCGGAAATCTAGCACACGCAGGAGCATCAGTAGACCTTACCATTATTAAGACCTTACTATTATTAAGCTTAGTTGACTGGAGGTGGAGAAGGCAATAATTTTTTTAATATCGTTTTGGGTGAGGGCGCAAATGGCTGTAAATAGGGTGGTAAGAGCGCCTAAAGATAGAGCTGCTGTTTGGGCGAGTTTGTTGTTTTCTATTAGGGGGTGGAAGTGGATAAGTAGGAAGATTCCTGCCACAACTATCGTGCTTGAATGGAGTAAAGCTGAAACGGGGGTGGGGCCTTCTATTGCTGAGGGGAGTCAGGGGTGTAGTCCAAATTGAGCTGATTTTCCAGCTGTGGCTAATACCAGTCCTATGAGGGGAAGGTTTGGGGTGTTTTGGTTAAGTGCAAAGATTTGTTGTAGGTCCCATGTATTTATGTTGGAGAGGAACCATGCTATTGATGTGAGAAATCCGATATCTCCAATGCGGTTGTACAGGATTGCTTGGAGGGCGGCTGTATTTGCGTCTGTTCGTCCAAATCATCAGCCGATGAGTAGAAAAGATATAATTCCCACTCCTTCCCACCCGATGAAGAGTTGGAAGAGATTGTTGGCGGTAACAAGGACTAGTATAGTGATGAGGAAGAGGAGTAAGTATTTAAAGAACAGGTTGATGTGAGGGTCAGAGTGCATATATCACGTTGAGAATTCTATGATGGATCATGTGATAAATAGTGCTACGGGCATAAATATGAGTGAGAAGTAATCTATCTTGAAGCTGAGTGTTAGTTTGAGGGTTTGAATGGTGATTCAGTGTCAATTTGAGATAAGTATTTCTTGGTTTGTGTGAAGGTACATTGTTATTGGGACTAGGCTAGTGAGGAAAGCGCAGGAGATGATGTTTTTTACATAGGTTTGGTACTTGTTGCTTTTGTGGAGGTTCGTGTTGGGTGTGATGACTGGGATAGTTAGGATTAGTAGTGTGAGTAAGGTGAAGGAGGTAAATAGGTTTATTACTTTTATTTGGAGTTGCACCAATTTTTTGGCTCCTAAGGCCAATGGATAACTTCCATCCTTTAAAAGTTCGAAAAAGCCATATTGTTAGGTATGGGAGCATGAGTTAGCAGTTCTTGCAGTACTTTTTCGGTAAATAAGAAGTTTTCGTCTTCTATTACTGGCTTCACAAGCTAGTGTTTTTCTTAAACTATATTTACAATAGAGGGGACCCAGAATGATTTTAGGGTTTAATGACAGGAGTAGGAGGGGAATGATATGTAGAGCTATTAGGATGTGCTCTCGTGTGAAGGAGGGGGTAAGGTTATTGATGTGATATGTGTGTTTGCCGTGTTGTGTGGTAATTAGCATATATAGGGAATATAGGGCGGTAATTACGATGTTTGTTCCTATTAGGATGATGGTGAGATTTGATCATGAGAATATTGATATTACTACGAATAGTTCTCCGATTAGGTTGATTGTAGGGGGTAGGGCGAGGTTTGCTAGGCTTGCTAGTAGTCATCAGGTTGCTATTAATGGGAGGAAGATTTGTAGGCCTCGGGCTAAGATTATAGTTCGGCTGTGAATTCGTTCGTAGTTCGAATTTGCTAGGCAGAACAGTATGGATGAGGTGAGGCCGTGGGCAATTATTAGGGCGGTAGCCCCTATGTAGCTTCAAGGGGTTTGGATAAGAATGGCTGTGATAACGAGTGCTATGTGGCTGATTGAGGAGTATGCGATGAGTGATTTTAGGTCTGTTTGGCGCAGACAGATGGAGCTGGTTATAATTATGCCTCATAGTGAGAGCATGAGGAAGGGGTAGGCCATGTGTTCTGTGAGTGGGTTGAGTATGGGTGTAATTCGTAGTATACCGTAGCCATCAAGTTTTAATAGTACAGCTGCAAGTACTATAGAGCCTGCGATAGGGGCCTCCACATGTGCTTTAGGTAGTCATAAGTGTAGTCCGTAGAGGGGTATTTTTACTATAAAGGCTATTATACAGGCTAACCATATAAAGGTGTTGGATCAGGAGGTTGATAGGGGCTGAGTTCAGTATTGTATTAGGAGGAAGTTTAGGGTTCCAGTTGTGTTTTGTAGATAAGTTAGTGCTACTAATAAGGGAAGTGATCCGAGTAGTGTATAGAAGAGGAAATAAAGTCCTGCATTAAGTCGCTCTGTTTGGTTGCCTCAGCGGGTAATAACGATAAGGGTTGGGACTAGCGTAGCTTCAAATATGATATAGAATAAGATTAGTTCTGTGGTGGTGAATGTTATGATGAGGAATACTTGTAGTATGATTAACATTGTGATGTAGAGTTTTTTTCGGGTAAGTGGCTCTTTGAGGAGGTGTGATTGGCTTGCTATTAGTATCAGGGGAAGGAGTCATATGGTTAGGATTAGGAGGGGTGTGGAGAGGGAGTCAGAGGAGAATGTTAGAGAGTAGTTAAGATTGTTGTCGTTGGGTTGAGTGAGGAGGAGTAGGCTTGTAAAGCTGATTAATAGGCTATGGGTTGTAGAGTTGATTCAGATTAGATTATTTTTTGATAATCAGGTTAGTGGTATTAGTATGATAGTGGGGATAATAAATTTTAGCATTGGAGGAGGTTGAGGCTTTGAACATAGTCGGTGCCATATGTGTTGGAAACCATGACTAGTAAGGCTAGTCCGATAGCTGCTTCGCAGGCTGTGAAGAGGGCTATGATAAGTATTGTTTTTAGGTTACTTGTTTGGATTGCTCAGGGAAGAGGTAGTAGGAGAGCAATTTCTAAGTCGAAGAGAAGGAAGGTGATTGCAACTAGGAAAAATTTTATGGAAAAGGGTAGGCGGGCAGATTGTATAGGGTCGAAGCCACATTCATAGGGGCTTGTTTTTTCAGCATATACATTTAGTTGGGGGAGTCAGAAGGCGATAAGTATCAATAGCAGGGCTAGTGTTGTGTTTGTTAGGAGTGTCAGTAGAAGGTTTATTGTTCTTTTTCGGAGTTCACCGAAACTAACTGATTGGAAGTCAGTTGTACTTGTTAATACTAAAAGGACTATGAACCTCATCAGTAGATTGATACGTAGAGGAATAGTCATACGACGTCTGCGAAGTGTCAATATCAGGCTGCAGCTTCGAAACCGAAGTGGTGGTTTGATGTGAAGTGGAATTTTATTTGGCGTAGAAAGCAGACAGTGAGGAAAGTAGATCCAATGATAACGTGCAGTCCGTGAAAGCCCGTGGCTACAAAGAAAGTGGACCCATAAACTCCGTCTGAGATTGTGAATGGGGCTTCATAATATTCTGATGCTTGTAGTAGGGTAAAGTAAAGGCCAAGTGCGATTGTGATGAAAAGTGCTTGAAGTATGTGTTTGCGATCCCCTTGCATGAGACTGTGGTGGGCTCAGGTGATAGATACGCCAGAGGCTAGTAGAACGGAGGTGTTGAGAAGTGGTACTTCGAAGGGGTTTAGGGGGTGGATGTCTGTTGGTGGTCAGCATCCGCCTAGCTCGGGGGTAGGAGCGAGACTTGAGTGGTAAAAAGCTCAGAAAAACCCTGTGAAAAATAGAATCTCTGATAGGATGAACAGGACTACACATGATTAGGCCCGATGTTATAAGAAGTGCTGAGAGAGCTCCTGTGAGGGGTCAAGGGCTTGGGTTTACTATATGGTAGGAGTGAGTCTGGTGGGTCATTATGTATTATCATGCAAATATAGGCTTACTAAGAGGGTGAAAACATAGGCTTGGATTAGAACGACAGCGAACTCAAGGATGGTTTGTAGAGTGAGAATGATAAATGTGATGAGGGTTGTGAATAGGCTAATGCTTGCTAGTGCAAGGGTAGTTATCCCGATTAGGTGGATCAATAGGTGACCCGCTGTAATATTGGCAGTTAACCGTACGGCTAGCGCTACCGGCTGGATGAACAGGCTGATAGTTTCGATAATTACTAGTATAGGGATAAGAAAGGCGGGTGTGCCTTGGGGTAAGAAGTGAGCTAGGGATGCTTTTGTTTTGTTTCGGAAGCCTACAATGACAGTACCGGCTCATAGGGGAATGGCCATTCCTATATTTATTGAGAGTTGTGTGGTAGGTGTAAATGAGTGAGGTAGTATTCCAAGGAGGTTGGTAGAGGCGATGAATAGAATGAGTGAGATGAGTATGAGGGATCAGGTTTGTCCCTTGGAGTTGTGTGTGATTATTAATTGTTTTGATGTAAGTTTGGTCAATCACTGTTGGATGGAGATTGTTCGGTTGTCAATTAGTCGAGTTGGCATTGGAAATAAGATAACTGGGAATATGATGATTAGGGTGACGATGGGGACGCCTAGTACTACTGGGGTTGTAAAAGAGGCAAATAGATTTTGGTTCATGCAGTGTTTCAGGGGGTGTGTTGTTTCTGTGTTTTGGTGGGTGTTAGTTCAGGGTTAGGGGTGTAGAGGTGTTTTGAGATTTTTAATTGGAGCAGTGCGAAGAGAGTTAGGACTATGGACAGGATGGTAAGAAATCATGTTGATGTGTCTAGTTGTGGCATATCATCAAGGGGAGGCTTGGCTCTCAATCTTCAACTTAAAAGGTTAACGCTGATTTAGCTTCTTGATGAGATTACAGTATAGAGATGGACCATTTTTCAAAGCTTTCCAGGGGTACTAGTTCGAGGACGATTGGCATGAAACTATGGTTTGAGCCGCAGATTTCTGAACACTGTCCGTTGAATAAGCCTGGTCGTGTTGATATTAAGGTTGTTTGGTTTAGGCGTCCAGGGATTGCGTCTGTTTTTAGACCTAGAGAGGGGACAGCTCATGAGTGTAGGACATCCTCGGAGGAGACCAACACTCGGATTGTTATTTCTATGGGTAATACTATTCGGTTGTCAACCTCTAATAGTCGTAGGTCTCCTGGTTTTAAGTCCGATGTTGGGATTATGTAAGAGTCAAAGGACAGGTCTTCGTAGTCGGTATACTCGTAACTTCAATATCATTGGTGACCTATTGTTTTTACGGTAAGGGAGGGGCTGTTAATTTCGTCTATTATGTAGAGGATTCGCAGGGATGGTAGGGCGATTAGGATTAGAATGATAGCAGGGAGAACGGTTCAAATGGTTTCTACTTCTTGGGCATCTATTGTATTGATATGTGTTAATTTGGTTGTTAATATCAAGGTGATAATGTAGAGGACTAGAGAGCTAATTAGGAAAACAATTATTAGCGTATGGTCATGAAAGTGTAGGAGCTCTTCTATAATAGGAGATGTTGCGTCTTGGAAGCCTAGTTGAAGGGGGTATGCCATGGAGATATACAGGATTTTCACTTGTAATTTAACTTTGACAAAGTTATGTAAGGTTTTACTAATATCTCGTTTATGAAGAAAGACATAAAGGTTATGATGTTGGCTTGAAACCAACTGGAGAGGGTTCGATTCCTTCCTATCTTGATCATTTTGGGTTGATATATACTGGTTCTTCAAATGTGTGGTATGGTGGAGGACATCCATTTAGTCATTCGAGGTTAGTAGAAGTGAGATCTACTGTTGTTACTTCTCGTTTGGATGCGAAGGCTTCTCAGATGATGAAGATTATTAGTATAACTGCTGTTAGTGAGATGAATGAGCCTATTGATGAGACTGTGTTTCACGTTGTATAGGCGTCTGGATAGTCCAAGTATCGTCGAGGCATGCCTGATAGGCCTAGGAAATGTTGAGGGAAGAATGTTAGGTTTACGCCTACAAATATGATGAGGAAGTGGATTTTTGCTCATGTAGGGTCGAGTGTATACCCTGAGAATAATGGGAATCAGTGAACGAACCCTCTTATGATGGCAAAGACAGCTCCTATTGAAAGAACGTAGTGGAAATGGGCAACTACATAGTATGTATCGTGAAGAACAATGTCTAGTGAAGAGTTGGCTAGGACAATGCCAGTCAAGCCGCCTACTGTAAAGAGAAAGATGAAACCTAAGGCTCATATTAGGGCGGGAGATCATTTAATGTTACCTCCATGAAGAGTTGCCAGTCAGCTGAAGATTTTTACTCCTGTAGGGATAGCAATGATTATAGTTGCGGATGTAAAGTATGCTCGTGTGTCAACGTCCATACCTACAGTGAATATGTGGTGGGCTCATACGATAAAGCCTAAGAACCCAATGGAGATTATAGCTCAGACTATTCCCATATACCCAAAAGGTTCTTTTTTCCCGGAATAGTAAGTCACGATGTGGGAAATTATTCCGAAACCAGGTAGGATTAGAATATAGACTTCAGGGTGGCCGAAGAATCAGAATAGGTGTTGGTATAAAACAGGGTCTCCCCCTCCTGCCGGGTCGAAGAAAGTTGTATTTAGGTTTCGGTCAGTTAATAGTATGGTGATTCCAGCTGCTAAGACTGGTAGAGATAAGAGGAGCAATACGGCCGTGACTAGGATAGATCATACGAAGAGAGGTGTTTGGTATTGAGTTATGGCTGGGGGTTTTATGTTAATAATAGTTGTAATAAAATTGATGGCTCCGAGGATTGAGGAGACACCGGCTAGGTGTAGGGAAAAGATGGTAAGTAGTCATGTCATATCTAGTAAAGAGGTGGCTAATTTTTGGCCTATTATCAGGTATAGGCCAGGGTGTAGGCGGTGTATGATTGTGGGGAAATATCCTAGTAAGAGGGAGAATTTGGTGGGGTTTGAGGGGAGGTTATATTTTAGGTTTTGTGTGTTGAGGTTAACTTCAAATGCGATAATGAAGCCTAGGGTTGTTATTGTAAGGGCGGTTAGTTTTAGGTATAGGGG
>NC_041228.1:49917226-50008571 GCF_002837175.3 Physeter macrocephalus
GTGAAAGGGAGGGCTTTGAATAGTCCTCCCATTTTTCGAATATCTTGTTCATTGTTTAGGTTGTGGATAATGGAGCCGGAGCATAGGAATAGTATAGCTTTGAAGAAGGCGTGTGTGCAGATATGCAGGAATGCCAGGTAGGGTTGGTTGAGGCCGATTGTTACTATCGGCTGAAAGTCCATGATCTGACTCTGTCCCTAACTGGGAAAACAGTTTTAATTTTGTTATTTGGTTGGCAGTATCTAGGAAGATGGATTAGGTAAGCAGCAACACACTGGGCTAGCTGTTGTTGTTTTACTGTAGGTAAGGTGCCAGAGTCTAGGTTATTTCTCTTATTTAGGTCTGCACACGTGTCTACAGGGCTAGTTGGCAAGGATAGAAAGGTTAAATGATAATTTTCAAAAAGCTAAAATCATGATGCCCATACAAAGTTATAGATTAATGAGGGAACTAGTAAGATGTTAAAACCAGTTCAAATGGGTATTTGACTTAGACTCCTCTTCTCTACTGGTCAAAAATGTATTTGCATAGTCATGAACAGAACTTATTTCCATAATTTGAACAGTACCCTTGTATTACCATCAGCTTTTTACACATTAACTTCTGTCTCTATAGGATTGTAGTAGCCTATTCAAAGACAAAGGCCCATATTTCCATAGAACTATATGACAACAGAAGATACGAGTATAGAGATAATGCGCAGTATTCCATTGAAAGGGCATCTAGTAATATCTTTTCCCATTTCCAAGACCTTCTCAATTTTTCCTAACAGAAAGTATTGCCCAGTTGCCCAGGCAAGACCCGATTACTAGAGGTAAAAAAGCCAGACTTTCCTCTAGTGCAACCAAGTGATGTTCAAAGGACAAGAAAAATATCCTTCCCTGGGGCAGTCACTGTCCACACCTAACTGCCTCATTACAGAGCACCTGGTCTACAAGAATATAGAAAGTACTGTCCCCAAGTGATTTGCTTTTTTAAAAATTTTATTTTATTTTGGAGAAAAGTTGATTTACAGTGTTGTGTTAGTTTCAGGTCTACAGCAAAGTGATTCAGTTATATATATACATGTATCTATTCTTTTTGACATTCTTTTCACATTTATGTTATTACAGAATATGGAGCAGAGTTCCCTGCCACTATGCAGTAGGTGCTTTTAGGTTATCTATTTTAAACAGAGCAGTGTATATATGTCAATCCCAAATTCCCAATCTATCCCACCTCCCCACCTGTCCCCGCTGGTAACCATAAGTTTGTTCTCTGTCTGTGAGTCTGTTTTGCATACAAGTGATATCATATTTCTCTTTCTCTGTCTGACTTACTTCACTAAGTATGATAATCTCCAGGTCCATATATGTTGCTGCAGTTGGAATTATTTCAATCTTTTTAATGGCTGAGTAGTATTACATTGTATCTATATATGTACCACATTTTCTTTAACCCTTCATCTGTCGATGAATATTTAGGTTGCTTCCATGTCTTGGCGATTGGAAACAGTGTTGCAATGACCATTGGAGTGCACTTATCCTGTCGAAACATGCTTTTCTCATATGTGTCCAATAATGGGATTGCTGGGTTGTATGGTAGCTCTGTTTTCAGTTTTTTAAGGAATGTCCATACTGTTCTCCATAGTGGTTGTACCAATTTACGTTCCCAACAACAGTGTAGGAGGGATCTCTTTTCTCGACACCCTCTTCAGCATTTATGGTTGGCAGATTTTTTTGATGATGTCCATTCTGACAGGTGTGAGGTGGTATCTCATTGTAGTTTTTTGTTTTTTTCTTTTTTTTAAACATCTTTATTGGAGTATAATTGCTATATAATTGTGTGTTAGTTTGTGCTTTATAACAAAGTGAATCAGCTATACATATACATATATCCCCATATCTCCTCCCTCTTTGTGTCTCCCTCCCACCCTCTCTATCCCACCCCTCTAGGTAATGACAAAGCACTGAGCAGATCTCCCTGTGCTATACAGCTGCTTCGCACTAGCTATGTATTTTACATTTGGTAGTGTATATATGTCCATGCCACTCTCTCACTTCATCCCAGCTTACGCTTCCCCCTCCCCGTGCCCTCAGGTCCATTCTCTATGTCTGTGTCTTTATTCCTAACCTGCCCTTACATTCTTCAGAAGCATTTTTTTTTTTTTTAGATTCCATATATATGTGTTAGCATACGGTATTTGTTTTTCTCTTTCTGACTTACTTCACTCTGTATGACAGACTCCATGTCCATCCACCTCACTACAAATAACTTAATTTCCTTTCTTTTTATGGCTGAGTAATATTCCATTGTATGTGTGTGCCACATCTTCTTTATCCATTCATCTGTTGATGGACACTTAGGTTGCTTCCATGTCCTGGCTATTGTAAATAGAGCTGCAATGAACATTTTGGTACATGACTCTTTTTGATTTATGGTTTTTTCAGGGTATATGCCCAATAGTTGGATTGCTGGGTCGTATGGTAGTTCTATTTGTAGTTTTTTAAGGAACCTCCATACTGTTCTCCATATGGCTGTATCAATTTACATTCCCACCAACAGTGCAAGTGTTCCCTTTTCTCCACACCCTCTCCAGCATTTATTGTTTGTAGATATTTTGATGATGGCCGTTCTGACTGGTGTGAAGTGATACATCATTGTAGTTTTGATTTGCATTTCTCTAATGATTAGAGATGTTAGGCATCCTTTCATGTGTTTGTGGGCAATCTGTATATCTTCTATGGAGAAATGTCTATTTAGTTCTTCAGCCAATTTTTGTATTAGGTTTCTTGATTTTTTAATATTGAGCTGCATGAGCTGCTTGAAAATTTTGGAGATTAATCCTTTGTCAGTTGTTTCATTTGCAAATATTTTCTCCCATGCTGAGGGTTCACTTTTCATCTTGTTTACATTTTTCTTTGCTGTGCAAAAACTTTTAACTTTCATTAGGTCCCATTTGTTTATTTTTGTTTTTATTTCCATTTCTCTAGGAGGTGGGTCAAAAAGGATCTTGCTGTGATTTATGTCATAGAGTGTTCTGCCTGTTTTCTTCTAAGAGTTTGACAGTGTCTGCCTTACATTTAGGTCTTTATTCTATTTTGAGTTTATTTTTGTGTATGGTGTTAGGGAGTGGTCTAATTTCATTCTTTTACATGTAGCTGTCCAGTGTTCCCAGCACCACTTATTGAAGAGGCTGTCTTTTCTCAACTGTATATTCTTGCCTCCTTTATCAAAAATAAGGTGACCATATGTGCATTGGTTTATCTCTGGGCTTTCTGTCGTGCTCCATTGATCTATATTTCTGTTTTTGTGTCAGTACCATGTGCATTGGTTTATCTCTGTGCTTTCTGTCGTGCTTCATTGATCTATATTTCTGTTTTTGTGTCAGTACCATACTGTCTTGCTTACTGTAGCTTTGTAGTATAGTCTGAAGTCAGGGAGCCTGATTCCTCCAGCTCCATATTTGTATCTCCAGATTGCTTTGGCAATTCGGGATCTTTTCTGTTTCCGTACAAATTGTGAAAATTTTTGTTCTAGTTCTGTGAAAAATTCCATTGATAGTTTGATAGGTATTGCACTGAATCTGTAGATTGCTTTGGGGAGTAGAGTCATTTTCACAATGTTGATTCTTCCAATCCAAGAACATGGTAAATCTTTCCATCTGTTTGTATCATCTAATGCAGGAGATTTCTGTGCCTTAATTTTGTATCCTGCTACTTTACCAAATTCATTGATTAGCTCTGCTAGTTTTCTGATAGCATCTTTAGGATTCTCTATGTATAGTACCATGTCATCTGGAAACAGTGACAGCTTTACTTCTTCTTTTCCAATTTGGATTCCTTTTATTTCTTTTCTTCTCTGATTGCTGTGGCTAAAATTTTCAAAACTATGTTGAATAAGAGTGGTGAGACTGGGAAACCTTGTCTTGTTCCTGATCTTAGTGGAAATGCTTTCAGTTTTTCACCATTGAGAACGATGTTGGTTGTGGGTTTGTCATATATGGCCTTTATTATGTTGAGTTAACTTCCCTGTATGCCTACTTTCTGGAGGGTTTTTATCATAAATGGGTGTTGCATTTTATTGAAAGCTTTTTCTCTATCTGTTGAGATGATCATATGTTTTTTTCCTTCAATATGTTAATGTGGTTTATCACATTGTTTGATTTGTGTATATTGTAGAATTCTTGCATTCCTTCAGTAAACCCCACTTGATCATGGTGTATGATTCTTTTAATGTGCTATTGTATTCTATTTGCTAGTATTTTGTTCAGGATTTTGCATCTATGTTCATCAGTGATATTGGTCTCTAGTTTTCTTTCTTTGTGACATCTTTGTCTGGCCTTGGTATCAGGGTGATGGTGGTCTCATAGAATGAGTTTGGGAGTATTCCCCCCTCTGCTATACTTTGGAAGAGTCTGAGAAGAATAGGTGTTAGTTCTTCTCTAAATGTTTGATAGAATTCGCCTGTGAAGTCATTTGCTCCTGGGCTTTTGTTTGTTGGAAGATTTTTAATCACAGTCTCAATTTCAGTACTTGTGTTTGGTCTGTTTATATTTTCTGTTTCTTCCTGTTCAGTCTCAGAAGGTTGTGCTTTTCTAAGAATGTGTCCATTTCTTCCAGGTTGTTCCATTTATTGGCATATGGTTGCTTGTAGTAATCTCTCATGATCCTTTGTATGTCTTCAGTGTCAATTGTTATTTCTCCTTTTCCATTTCTAATTCTATTGATGAGTCTTCTCCCTTTTTTTCTTGTTGAGTCTGGCTAATATTTTATCAGTTTTGATTATCTTCTCAAAGAACCACCTTTTAGCTTTATTAATCTTTGTTGTTGTTTTCTTCATTTCTTTTTCATTTATATCTGATCTAATCTTTATGATTTCTTTCCTTCTGCTAACTTTGTGGTGTTTTTGGTTGTTCTTTCTCTAATTGCTTTAGGTGTAATGTTAGGTTGCTTGAGATGTTTCTTGTTTCTTAAGGTATGATTGTATTGCTATAAACTTCCCTCTTAGACTGTTTCACTGCATCCCACAGGTTTTGGGTCATTGTGTTTTCATTGTCATTTGTTTCTAGGTATTTTTTGATTTCCTCTTTGCTTACTTCAGTGATCTCTTTGTTACTTAGTAATGTATTGTTTAGCCTCCTCATGTTTGTATTTTTTACAGATTTTTCCTGTAATTGATATCTAGTCTCATAGTGTTGTGGTCAGAAAAGGTGCTGGATATGATTTCATTTTTCTTAAATGTACCAAGGTTTGCTTTGTGACCCAAGATATGAACTATCCTGGAGAATGTTCCATGTGAACTTGAGAAGAAAGTGTATTCTTCTGCTTTCTGATGGAATGTCCTATAAATATCAATTGAGTCCATCTTACTTAATGTGTTATTTAAGGCCTTTTTTTCCTTACTGATTTTTGTCTAGTTGAACTGTCCATTAATGTACAGATTGTTAAAGTCCCCCGCTATTATTGTGTTACAGTCGATTTCTCCCTTTATGGCTGTTAGTTATTCCCTTATATATTGAGGTGTTCCTACTTGGATGCACATATATTTACAATACTTATATCCTCTTCTTGGATTGACCCCTTGATCATTATGTAGTATCATTCTTTGTCTCTTATAACAGTCTTTATTTTAAAGTCTATTTTGTCTGATATGAGTATTGCTACTCTAGCTTTCTTTTGATTTTCATTTACATGGAATAACTTTTTGCATCCCCTGACTTTCATTCTGTATGTGTCCCTAGCTCTGAAGTGGATCTTTTGTAGACAGCATGTATATGGGTCTTGTTTTCATATCCATTCATCCAGACTCTGTCTTTTCATTGGAGCATTTAATCCATTTACATTTAAGCAAATTATCAGTATGTATGTTCTTATGGCCATTTTGTTAATTGTTTAGGATTTTTTTTTGTAGGTCTTTTTTCTTTCCTTCCTCTTTTGTTCTCTTCTCTTGTGAATTGATGACCAACTTAATATTGTCTTTGTATTCCTTTTTATTTTTTATGTGTGTATCTATTGTAGGTTTTAGGTTTGCATTTCCCATGAGGTTTTAATTTAACAGTCTATATATAAATAAGACTGTTTTTAGTTTCCGGTCTTTTAATTTCAAATGTATTTCCTAATATCCTGCATTTGTGCTCTCTTCTTCTCCCAATTGCTGGTTTTGATATCATATTTGTGTGTGGATGATTTCCTACCTTTACTGTGTATTTGCCTTCACTGGTGAGCTTTTCCATTGGTAATTTTCTTGTTTCTAGCTGTGCCCTTTTTTTTTTTTCTGCTTAGGGAAGCTCCTTTAGCATTTGTTGCAAAGCTGGTGTGGTGGTGCTGAATTCTCTTATCCTCTGCTTGTCTCTAAAGTTGTTGATTTCTCTGTCGAATCTAAATGAGAGCCTTGTTGTGTAAAATATTCTTTGTTAAAGTTTTTCCATTTCATCATTTATAATATATTGTGCCCCTCCCTTCTGGCCTCCAGAGTTTCTGTCTTTAATTTTTGTCAGTGTGATTACTGTGTGTCTACACTTCCTGGACTTGGTTGACAGTTTCCTTTCCCATATTAGGGAAGTTTTCAGCTATTTTCTCTTCAAATATTTTCTCAGGTACTTTCTCTCTCTCTTCTCCTTCTGGGACCCATATAATGAGAATGTTGGTGAATTTAATGTTTCCCAGAGGTCTATTAGACTGTATTCATTTTTTAAAGTTATTTTTTTCTTTATTCTGTTCTGTGACAGTGGTTTCCAACATTCTGTCTTCCAGATCACTTATCTGTTCTTCTGCCTCAGTTATTCTGCTATTGATTCCTTCTAGTGTATTTTTATTTTTTCTTTCTTTTTCTTTTTAAATTTTTAATTGTTTATTTGTTATGCTTTTTATTCATTTTATATTTATTTTTTTGTTTTTAATTTTCATTTTTATTGGCTGTGTCTTGCAGCTTGCAGGATCTTAGTTCCCCAACCAGGTATTGAACCCATGCCCCCCGCAGTGGAAGTGCAGATTCCTAACCACTGGACAGCCAGGGAATTCCTTTTTTTTAATTTTATTTTTTCGAGTGTACTTTTCATTTTAGTTATTGCATTGTTCATCTCTGTTTGTTTGTTCTTTAGTTCTTCTAAGTATTTGTTAAACATTTCTTGCATTTTCATGATCCTTTCCTCCATTCTTTTTCTGAGATCTTGGATCATTTTTCACTATCATTATTCGGAATTATTTTTCTGGTAGGTTGCCTATCTTCACTTCACTTAGTTGTTTTTTGGGGGGTTTTAACTTGTTCATTCTTCTGGGGCATATTCCTCTGCCATCTCATTTTGTCTAACTTTCTGTGATTGCAGTTTCTTTTCCAATGGCTTCAGGTTTGTAGTTCTTGCTTCTGCTGTCTGCCCTCTGGTGGATGAGGCTTTCTAAGATGCTTGTGCAGGCCTCCTGATGGGAGGGGCTGATTCCTGATTACTGTTGGTTGGAGCTGGGTTTTGTCCCTCTGGTGGGTAGGGGCATCTCAAGAAGACTTTTAGCAGCCTATCTGCTGATGGGTGGGTCTGTGTTCCCACCCTGTAGTTTGCTTGGCCTGAGGCATCCCAGCCCTGAAGCCTATAGGCTGTTTGATGGGGCTAATGGAGGCCTCCAGGAGGGCTCACACCAATGAGTACTCCCCAGAACTGTAACTTCCAGTGTCTTTGTCTCCACCATAAGCCACATTTACCCCCAACCTCTGCAGGAGACCATCCAACACTAGCAGGTAAGTTTGGCCCAATCTCTTTTGAAGTCACTGCTTTTTTCCCCTGGGTCCTGGTGCCCATGTGACCTTATGTGTGCTCTCCAAGAGTAGAGTTTTTGCTTCTTCCAGACCTGTGGAATTCCTGTGATCAAACCTCACTGGCCTTCAAAGCCAGATTCTCTGGGGGCTCTTCCTTCTCTTGCTGGACCCTCAGGCTGGAAAGCCTGATGTGGAGCTCAGGACTTTCACTCCTGTGATAGAACTTCTGTAGTATAATTGTTTTCTAGTTTGTGGGTCACCCACCTGGCAGGTATGGGATTTGATTTTGTCATGATTGTGCACCATTTACTGTCTCATTGTGGCTTCTTCTTTAAATGTAGGGTATCTTATATTGTATGTTTAGGCTTTTTTTTTTTTTTTTTTTTTGTCAATAGTTGTTCACCAGTTAGTTGTGATTTTGATGTTTTCATGAGAAGGGTTGACTGCATGTCCTTCTATTCCACCATCTTGAGCCTCCCCTGGGCCCAGCATAGAAGCCATAACAAGTTGATTTTTAAATTTATATGGCAAAGCAAAGACCTACAATAAGATAATAATTTGAAAAATAATAATCAAGTTTTAGGTCTTATGTTACTTAATTGCAATACTTTATAAAGCTATTGCAATCTGGTGTAACACTGATGTAAGAATAAACATATGGATCAATTGAAAACAATAGAGAACCCAGAAACAGGTCCATACATATATAATCAATTGATTTTTTATATAGGTGTCAAAGTAATTTAACAGGAAAGTTGATTGTTCAACAAATGATGTAATAAAAACTGGATATCCATATTCATAAAAAATAATAAGCCTTAACCCTTACCTCACTCACACTTTACAAAAGAAGATGTTTGAAATAAATCATAGACTTAGTAGAGATGTTGGGTTGAGAGCAGATATGGGCTTTAGTTGTATAATAGGGTATTTTAAGAATGTTGATTATATATAAAGACATACAAGATGTGATTATTAAGAAAGTGTGTTATAAATATAGAAGTCTAAGATGAAGTTCTGGTCAAACCTTTAGAATTTGTTGAGATAAGAGGAACCAACAAAAGAGTATGGAAAGGAGCAGCCAAGGAATTAAGAAAACCAGGAGTGACTTCAATTCAAGAGAGGGATTATTTCAAGGAAGGATTAATTTTCAACTGTGTAAATCTTATTCATAATTAAAATGTTATGAGACATGAAAATTGCCTAAAATTTTGTAATTGAAATGTCATCAATGATCCTGATAAGAGCAATTTTGACAAAATGGTGGGTGGGCCAAAAAAGATGGATGAATTGGACCCAAAAGTTAGTGGAAGACATAGAGTTGGAGATCTTGTCTATAAATTCAATCCACAAATGTATCTATGCATGGAAAAGAAGATTGGAGGACATATAAACTTCGGGAAGGGTGGGGGAATAAGATGGCAAAAGATCCATGTTTTAGTTTTGATCATCCTTTGGGAATCAGATTACAGCTGATTTTTTTTTTTTTACTTTTGTACTTTTAATGTTTCTCTAAATTTAAGTTGTCATCACTAAACATACATTATTATAGATTGAAGAAAATTAATTGTTTAAGAAATAAGTGAAACAAGTTTCCTCTATGATAATGGTAATTTGGTGGTTTATTGTTGGGACAGTTTCAGACTGTAGCTGATGAAATTAATAATGTGCAAGAGACCTGTCTTGTAAGAAGTTTGGTGTCCACAGGATTGATGTGGACTCCTTGTCTAAGAATGAAGTTCACACCTCTAGGAGGAAGCTGTCTTCACTGTTCAAGTTCTATCAATGGAACTCACAACAGAAAGCCTCTAGGGATATTCCAGAGAAAAGCCTTTTATAAAACTGGGACATTTTATGAGGCTCTTCTCTGGAATTAGTCCTCTGTCTTAGATGGGTATCCACTCTGTCTCTTGCTTCTGCAACAAGAGGCCTTGACTAGCTATAATCCTAGTCTTGTCAATAAACTTTCTCACTCCACCCTCTCCTGTTGGATTCCAGTGTCATCTTTTATTTTATTTTATTTTTTCATCTTTTTTTATATATAAATTCATTTATTTATTTAGTTATTTTTGGCTGCATTGGGTCTTCATTGCTGCAATGTGAGCTTTACTCTAGTTGCAGAAAGTGGGGGCTACTCTTTGCTGTGGTGCACGGACTTCTCATTGTGGTGGCTTCTCTTGTTATGGAGCACAGTCTCTATGTGCGTGGGCTTCAGTAGTTGTGGTATGTGGGCTCAGTAGCTGTGGCTAACAGTATCTAGAGTGCAGGTTCAGTAGTTGTGTCACATGGGCTTAGTTGCTCCGCGGCATATGGAATCTTCCTGGACCAAGGCTTGAACCTGTATTCCCTGCATTGGCAGGCAGACTTTTAACCACTGCACCACCAGGGAAGTCCTTCTGGTGTCATCTTTGAGAATAGAAGCTAGCATGTACAAATGAGACCTCTTCCTAACTCTTGAGAGCCAGCTGCCCAGACAGAGCAAGCAGGTCTGGTCTGCCCATGGTCTGCCTAATTCTGTCTTTTCATGTTGTAAGTTTTACAGAAGTACCTCAACATGGGGAAGCCTAGGTTTTTTCATTGTGATCATCATTTTGTTCATTATTCTGACAAATTCTGGAGTTTAGAGATATATTATGACCACTCATTAAGCTTCAATTGCTAATGTGACTACAAGCTTTATTATTAATACAGGTAATTGTATCCTTTCCATCTACCTAACTCCTGATCTACTTTTTTTGTTTTAACTTAACAGACTTTGATTTTCATAGAAGAGTTTTATGTTTACAACAAAAAATGAGCAGAAAGTACAAGGAACTCCCACATATCCCTACACACAGTTTAATCTATTATTAATATATTAGTATGGGAATAACCTACAGTTTATGAACAAATATTGATACATTTTATTAAATAGAATTTGTAGTTTATTCAGGTTTGCTTAGTTTTTACCTAATGTTGTTTCTCTGTTCCAGGATTTCACCTAGGACACCACATTATATTTAGTTGTTATGTCTCTTTAGCTTTCTCTTGACTGTGACAATTTCTCTGACTTTCTTTTTTTTAGATGAAATTTCATTAAGAGGAGTAGAGTTTCTCAAGATTAGACTGGGACTATGGATTAAGGGAATGTAGATCACATAGGTAAAGTGTCATTTTCATTACATTATATCAAGGTTACATACTATCAACCTGATTTATGACTGTTGATACTTGGTCACATGGCTGAAGTATGATTTGCCATGTTTCTCCACTTTCCCCCCATTTAAGGGAGAATATTAAAAATTAATATCTTCTTTTGAATAGAGAATATTTTAAAATACTTCTAAGATTATTGAGAGGGACAAGTGGTGAGGGTACAAAAAGAAAGGATAACAAGGTTGTGAGTTTCAGAGAAAATGAGAGGGTTTCTGGACAATGATACAAATGGACAGGATTACCTTGGCTTGAGTTGGAGCACAGTTTTCCTTGAGACTGTGGAGAAAGATGCTAGGAATAATGAACCTATTGTAATGTTTGAGCAAGTCTCATATATGCATTTTTTAATGGCACAGTTTGTTTGGTTTGGTTTTGCTTAGCTGAGTGAAAGGAAGTGGCTGAGAATAGCCACATAGGAAGGCAGAAAATTTAACAAACCAGAAATTAGTGAAAAGACCACTAAGCAACAGTTGAGAGTGTACTTCAGGTTAGAAACTATCAGTTTTTCCAGATTATGTAATTTTATGCAGATAATGAAAATAGACCATTGGTTTGAACCAGAGTTAGGATTTGGCAAGAGCAAGTATAGTGGAAGATCGTAGAGATATGAGATTCTAGTGAGAGTGAGCTGAAATATCTGAAAAAGAAAAAAAGAATTGAAAGCATAAAGCAACTGGAAGATGGTGATATTTAAGAAGAAGTAATGAATGGGTTCAAAATTTGAATTCAATGCAATGATTGGAAAGGGGTAAAAGAAGGATGTTCAGATGAGAGAAATTTCAAATTTTAATATATGGAAAATAGTGTTAAAGTTTTCACCCAGTTTGTAGCCATATGAAAAGTCTAATAAAGTAGACAAATGATTTTAAAAACACATTAAATGACAGGATCTAAACATATGGCTGGCTATGATTGTGATAGTAGTGCATATTGATATTCTGATGATAGTACCTAATAAGGTTGATGAAAAAGTAAGTCAAGTATAATAATATTTTTAAAATATCAAGTTGTGACTCTATGGTTAATAGATCATTGTACAAGAATAAGAAGAAGGAGAAGTACTTGAGGTTTTGTGAGAAAAATGGTAGTTGGCACGGAGTGTGGAACCAGAGGAACGTTAAACCATTCCAAACTTTCTTTATGATGATGGAAATAATGGGAAAGGAATGGCCTGTTTTTAAGAGGAAAGCAAGAGGAGTGAAAAAGTAGGTTTTAGCTAATGATACATATGGTACATTAGAGGAAGATATGTGTTTTAACCCAAGTCAAGGTCATAAAAATTCACAGAGTGTAGTAATATATGTACTTTGGTTTTATTATCAGTTTAGATTTGGTATAATGGAATATAATTTCATCCTTCTTGATATTGAGTAATAAAAGTTGCATAAATGGTAGTAAGGGTTTTGATGGTACTGAGATAGTCATTATTGTATGGTGTGACAGCTATATATAAGCAGAAGAAACAACAGCAGAAGATGGCAAAATTAGTGTGGTCGGCTGTGGCCCTACGTTTCAAATCTCATCAGTGGGCTGCATATGAGGAAGATTAAGAAGAGACTTCTACCTATAATTTTGAGCTCTGCTTCTAGGAAACAAGCCTTGAGTCAACTAAGCACCTGAACTGCTTATATTTACACTTATGTTTACTAACACATTCCAATCACTATTCTGGAATATGAAAATACACTTTAGTATGTGTCTGTCTTTCAGAGGAGGTATCCTATACTAATTATTTGTTTTTTATAATGGTGACACAAGTGATTTTCATGTTGTGTGCTTAACTCCTAACCACCCTGCTATAACTTTATGTGCGAACCTTGCATGTTAAACATTTCTCTCCACAAAATGAAGTAAAACTATTGTATTTTCCATTTAAGAGAGACAGTAAAGAATTACTCTGCAAGGATTTCTGGGGTTCTTTATTTAATAGTTCAAAGAAAGTTTAAAAATTCCAGATCACTTGAGATTTTAGGGTTTTCTTTAACTGGGCCCTCCAAAAATGTTTCCAAAGTGCTTATAGTTGTATCTATCTTTTTCTTCAAAGACTTGAATTTTTTTTTTTTTTTTTTGCACCAAGAAATGTCCAAAATGAACACAGGAATTTCACCACTGTGTAGACCATTGTAGTTGGAGTGTTAAGTCTGAGGTTTTGCAAATATGTAATGTTGAATATGTGGACTTTTTAAGATGTTTCTTTCTACTTTTAGTAGACATTCCTACTACCTACTCTCATGATATGTACTTCAACAAATTTTTTATTTAGTTTTAGCACTAGAATCACAAAACACATTTACAAATTAAATTTCCATAAAATTCATAAAATGACAAAAATTAAAACACAGAGACAGGAGAAAATTAAATTTTAACCCATATTTTCATGTAACTATCACCCTTTTGCACTCCATGATGAAGTTTTCATTCATTTGTTATAAATCTATTTGAGAGTGACTATAGACTAGAAGTCCAAGATCAGGGTGTCGGGCAGGTTTAGTTTCTCCTAAGACCTCTCTCCTTGGCTTGCAAATGCCTGCCTTATCCCTATAACCTCACATGGTCTTTTCTCTATTCATGAGAATCCGATGTGTCTCTATGTTTCCAAATTTCCTCTTCTTATAAGGAAGTGAAATTGGATTAGCCCCATCATTGCAACCTCATTTTAACTAAAAAGCCCCTTTAAAGGTCTCATCTCAAAATTAGTCACATTCTGAGATGCTAGTGGTGATAGTTTCAACATATGAATTTTGGAGGAGATATAGTTCAGCCCATGACACACACACACACACACACACACACACACACACAAACACACACATATCATCCAGTATCTTATAAATGAACTTTTAAAAATGGGAAACGTTGTGGTGGTTTATTTATTGCTTATCCTTTGGGTTTAACTGAAATGAAAAATCATTATATAGCTCAAGTAATAAATCACAACTCTTTAATCAAAATACACAAAGCAGGACCTGGAATAGATTTTTATTTCCAAATAAAACATGCAGATGCCCAACAGACACATGAAAAAATGCTCAGTGTGACTAATCAGGGAAATACAAATCAAAACCAAAATGAGTTATCATGTCACACTTGTCAGAATGGCTATTATCAAAAAGACAACAAACAACAAGTGTTGTGGAGAATGTGGAGAAAAGGGAACATTTGTGCATTGTTGGCTGCACCAACTTGTGCAGCCACTACACAAAACAGTATGGAGATTCCTCAAAAACTTAAAAATAGAACTACCATACAATCCAGAAACTCCACTTTTGGGTATTTTTCCAAAGACAAGGAAAACACTAATTTGAAAAAATATATGCATCCCTATGTTCACTGCAGCATTATTCATAATAACCAAGATATGGAAGCAACCTCAGTGACTACTGATAGATGAGCAGGTAAAGAAGATGTGATATGCATACAGATATGCATACAGACACACAAGGGACTATTACTTAGCCATAAAAAAGAAATGAAATCTTGCCATCTGTGACAGCATGGATCCAGAAGGTATTATGCTACGTGAAATAAGTCAGACATAAGACAAATACCTATGATTTCACTTATGTGTGGAATCTAAAAAACAAAGCAAATGAACAAATATAACAAAACAAAAACAGTCATAGATACAGAGAACAAACAGGCAGTTGCCAGTGGAGAGGAAAGTGGAGTGATGATGGAAATAAGTGGAAGAAATTAAGACTGAAACTTCCAGTTACAAAATAAAGATCATAAGGATGAAATTCACAGCATGGGTAATATAGTCAATAATAAAATGTTTTGTATGGTGACAGATGACAACTAGACTTGTGCTGATCATTTTGCAATTTGTAGAAACATCAGATCACTGTGTTCTGCACCAGGAGCTAACATAGTGTTGTAGATCAATTATACTTCAAAAAACAAACAAACAAGCTTATTTAAAATAGAACAAATCTGATTATCAGAGGCAGGGTAGGGGGAGAAGTAATTGGGTAAGGGTGGCCGAAACGTACAACCTTCAGTTATAAGTACAAGAGGTGTAAATTCACACCATGATTAATATAATTAATACTGTTATATGTTATATATGAAAGTTGTTGAGAAAATAAATCCTAAGAGTTTTCATCACAAGGAAAAAATATGTTTTCTATTTCTTTAATTTTGAATCTATATGAGATGATGGATGTTCACTAAACTTACCGTGATAATAATTTCATGATGTGTGTGAGTCAAATCATTATGCTCTATGCTTTAAGCTTATACAGTGCTGTATGTCAATTATATCAAAATAAAACTGAAAGGGAAATAAATAAATTAATGTAAGAAAATAATCCTAAGAAAAAAACACACAAAATAATTTGTTGGTAAAGGAATTTATATTAACATATCAATGTTTGTGGAATATCCATCACTAAGACCAAGTTCATTTACTGTGGTAGCACATTTTTATTGAAAGTTTTCCAAATAATGGGAAGGGATAGAGAATTCTATGAACTTGATCCATATAAAATAATTATTTTTTAGAAAAACTATTTTTAACATATTTTCAGGGATTTTTATACCTGAGTTTTCCAAGGACAGTATTGAGATACTGTCCTTCCTAATAACTCTTGGATATAAATAGAGAAATGTTTTTCTAAAATAGACTTTTTATTCTGTTATGTTAAGAAGCAGACCATCAGTAAAACGTAACTACCTCTGAGATATGTGCAAGCACTTTAATAAGCATTCAAAGACTGTAAAATATAACCACAAACTAGTTTTCTAATATCATTTCCATGTACTTTTTTGGAAAGAATCTTCTGCTTTACTCAGACTAATTGGCTTTCTCCATTCTTTTGTTAAACCATTGTTCTCTAGACTATTTCTTTTCTATGTAGAGGTCAACTGGTGAAATAAATGAAAAAAAGGGAAGAAAAAAGAACACAATTAACAATTAGTTGTAATTAATTGGGGGTTATAATCACCTAATTTTAATTACTAGATATGCTTGTAAACTATGAAAAAGTATTTTAAAAACACAGGACAAAAATACACATCACCGATGATGTAGATATTTCATTTAAAGATATCCATCTAAATAAATGTAAATTCATGTGCACCAAAAGTCATGGACAAGAATTTTCATAGAAACATTATTTGTATTATTTTTCTACAACTGGAAACAACACAAAGATCCATCATTAGGACTACAACTGAAAAGTCCACAAATAAGAATACTATAAAGCAATTAAAATGTGCAAACTTTTGTTATTAGCCAATGAAATAAAATATTTTCACAAAAATAACTTTCAGTAAAAAGAGTTGCATGAAATAGAATACACACTGTATCAATCCATTTATATAAAGTTCAAAAATAATCAATAAGAATTTATTGTGATAGCTATTAGAATAAAAGTTATTTTTCAGCTCAAAACATAAAAGAGATGGCTAGTATGTGAGCACTATATTTGCTTTTGGTTATGTTCATATACATTATGATTTACACACTTTTTTATATGTTATAATTAAAGTGTATTTAAAAATCACCTAAGCACGCACACACACACAGAAATATGAGGTGATAAAATAGATAAAATGGTGGATTTAATGCAAACATTGCCCTCAACTCCCTTCAGAAACCCTTATAAAGAAATTTTTACAAAAGACATAAAACTACAAAGACAAAGGAACAGGTCAGACAGAAGCAATCTCTTTTTAGAAGATGGATAGCAGAGCAATGAAGGATAAGTAACTTAATTTTAAAAAGCTATAAATTAAAAACAGTTTAGTAAACCAGGAAGCTAATTGACAACAGAGACCCACCAAGCTAACAGCAATTATAGTCCCAGATCCTCTTATCTCTGCTCATCTAGATGGGTGGCCTCTCTCAACCTATCCTGGATGAAGTATGCAGGCTATTCTTAGGAGATTGTCCATGAGAGAATCTGTGTATTGAAGGATACCAGTTACAAAATGGAGGCTGTATGTATTTTTACTATAGTAAAAGCAGGGAGAACAGGTGGATGTTTACACACTGAACATTGAGATCTTTATCTTTGCTACTACATCTGGCCCAAAAATTATTAGCAGCCAAAGAAATTACTGGCATCAGACAGGAAGTTGGGCAAGAGTTCTCTGAGGTATCTGACAAGCCCAAAAACAACAACTAAAGATACTGGCAGCAGCAGTTCCTTAAAAGATGCCTCAACTAGGTTATCCTGCTCTAAAGCCAAAAGTCAACAAAGCACCCTCAAACATACCGAGCTACTAAGGGTGACTAAACTTCTAAACAATAGTATATAATAAACAGACAGAGGTTAAAAAGTAAAACAAAAGTAGCTTGGAGAAAACAGAGACTATGAAAGGAGAATTTTTAAAAGATTAAACAATATTCTGAGTGATAAGGCAGCGTCCTCGTATCATAAGACAAGAAGAGATACTTTTAAATAAATAATTCAGAAAATTTAGTAGAATAAAAACAAAAATAAACAAATGGGCCCTAATTAAACTCAAAAGCTTTGCACAGCAAAGGAAACCATAAAAAATAAAAGATAACCCACAGAACTGGAGAAAATATTTGCAAATGAAGTGATGGACAAGAGATTAATCTCCAAAATATACAAACAGCTCATGAAACTCAATACCAAAATACAAACAACCCAATCAAAAATTGGGTGGAAGATCTAAATAGACATTTGTTCAAAGAAGACATACAGATGACCAAGAGGCACATGAAAAGATGCTCAACATCACTAATTATTATAAAAATGTAAATCAAAACTACAGTGAGGTATCACCTCACACTTGTTAGAATGGCCATCATCAAACAATCTACAAACAATAAATGCTCGAGAGGGTGTGGAGAAAAGAGAACTCTCCTACACTTTGGTGGGAATGTATATTGGTACAGCCACTATGGAGATCAGTATGGAGGTTCCTTAAAAAACTAAAAATAAAGCTACCATATGATCCAGCAATCCCACTCCTGGCAGATATCCAGAGAAAACCATAATTTGAAAAGATACATGCACTCCAATGTTCATTGCAGCACTATTTACAATAGCCAGGACATGGAAGGAACCTAAATGTCCATCGACAGAGGAATGGATAAAGAAGATGTGGCATATATATACAATGGAATATATTATTCAGCCATAAAAAAGAATGAAATATTGCCATTTGCAGCAACATGGATGGACCTCGAGATTGTCATACTGAGTGAAATAAGTCAGCCAGAAAAAGACAAATATCATATGATATTGCTTATATGTGGAATCTGAAAAATATGGTACAAATGAACCTATTTACAAAACAGAAATAGAGTCACATATGTAGAAAACAAGCTTATGGTAACCAAAGGGGAAAAGTGGGGGTATAAGTTGGGAGATTGGGATTTACATATACACACTACTATATAAAACAGATAACTAGTAAGAACCTACTATATAGCACAGGGAACTCTACTCAATACTCTGTAATGACCTATATGGGAATAGAATAAAAAAAAGTGTATGTATGTATATGTATAACTGATATACTTTGCTGTATGGCAGAAACTAACAAAATACTGTATATCAACTATACTCTAATAAAGGTTAATTTAGACAAGAGAATTTAGTAGAGCTGTTGCATATTACAAACATGATAATCTGTGCAAAATATCAATAAAATTTTTGAAGTTGAAATTGAGCCTTAAAAAAAATAACATAAAAAGAAAAAAGATGGATATACCAGAAATGAAAATACAGTGAAATTACAGTTCAGGTGGTCCAACATCAAAATTATAGTAGTTTCAGAAGAATAGAACAGAGGAAATTTATAGGAGCGCATCATCAACAAATATTCAAGAATATTTCCCAGGACTGAAATGCCTACTGAGTTCTCAGCCAAATGGAAAATAGAATATTCTCACCAAGACACATTATCATAATACTTACCTTTATTAGGAACAAAAATAAAATTCAAAAAATTTGCAGAGAGGAAAGTATCAAGAATCAAATGGCACCAGAATCTGTCAATAGAGCTCTGAGAAGTGGGTGGCATCAGAGCAATGATCTCCAAACCTGAGAGAGATATTTTCAATCTTGGAGTTCTTACTCATTTTATTGTGAGATATACCTCACACTTTTTAGGCTTACAAGGTATAAGACATTTTAATCACTTGCTGCTATTTTGGGGGAAGCAATGGAGTATGTACTCCATTAAAATAAGGAAGGAAACTAACAAAAATATGTAGGAAATAGAAAATAGGGAGATCAAAAAGAGAATGGGAGAGGTTATCCCCAAGATAATGGTAAATGATAATTAAAGGCTGACAATTTCTATGTGAAGCCTAGAAGTTAACAAATTATATTCAGAGCAGGTCAGAGATTTCTTAAGAAATTTATTTGGGGGATGAACCAGGTAGAATTTTTATTGTTTGAACATAGCAAGAAGAGGTTTACACAGCTGAGAAAGAATATGCAGAAAAGACAAGAGTTCATTCTAGAAAAACAAAGAAAAAACTAGGTAAGTTTTAACTCTTAGAAGAACAAAAATGTATTATTGTTGCATTTGTTTTGTTTATTTTGAGAAGATAAAGGAAATGAAAAGTGAGAGTTACTGATACAGGTGTGTGTATGTGGGTCATAAAAGAGACCTACAAGTTTATCCTTCATAATCAAAGGAAAAGTCAACATCTCTGAGAATGGTCCATAGACCTCTGGGGATATCAGAGGGTTCTGTGGATTCAAACCATTTTTATAATACTACTTAGTGTTATTTGCCTTTTCCACTGTGCGTTGACATTAACATCAATGGTACAAAACCATGGTGGCTAAAACTACTGGTGAATAAGCACAGGTCAAGGCAGTGGCACCAAAGTGTGCTAATCATTGTCTACTTCATGACCGGGAACTCAGAGCATTTCTTAAAAAGTATTACTTAAAAATTTTCTTGATGGGATAAAAATATTTGTTTTATTAAATTGTGACACTTAGGTGCACATTTTTAATATTCATCATAATTTTATTATGATGAAATTGTAAGTACGCTTAAAGCACTTATCTACATACTGATAACAGTGGTTGTTTTGAGATGTATTTATATATTATAACTTTTTTTGTGTGTGTGCTGTTTTAACAACTTTAAAAACCTTTCTGGCTGGGGAGAGACTGCCCCTCCAGGGGCTATCCAATTCTGAGAGATAGCAAATGACTCAGCCAGCAGAATGACTTTGATATGCAAACTAACCAATGCAGAGCAAGACCTCCTCTATCTGGCTTGTACACCCTAGAAGGCAATATTTTTTTTCTTTATAAATTTATTCACAAAAAGTGAGATTATAGAGGGTCGAAGGATAGTACATGGGGCTGGGAAACAATGGAAACTTCAGGTGGAAATGTACTTTTTAATAAAAAATAGTGGTAATAGGAGCTACAACCACCCATCCACCTCACCAATTAAAAAGACACAAGTATTGACGTCTTTGAGGTAAAAGGGGAATTTATAGCCTAATGTTGTTGAAAGTGTTTCACAGGTGCCAGGTTTAAAGGGGGTGTCACAGGTGTTGCGTTGGCTCCTGCATCAGCTGGGAGAATAGCACATAGTCCTCATTGAATACCACCTGGTTTTCACTGACAGGAAATACTAGTCATTGTAGACATAACAACAAATCTGATACCAGCACAGAGCTGAGTAGTAGCCATTGTGGATGTTGCTAGAGTGGTTGCAAAGGGTGTTGCCAAAACTTGGCTTCTGTTCACAAGTGCTGAATAGAAATGCAGAGACAGAGTTTTGCGTGAAGTAGAAAAGAATAGCCTTTATTGCTTTTCCAGGAAGAGGAGGCCAGAGTGGGCTAGTGCCCTCAAGACTGTGCCCTCTTTTGGTAGAAAATAGGAAGGGGTCTTGTAGTTCAGGAATGGAAGACATGTCTCAGATAAGGATTAGGGTAGATGCAAGCTTGCAGTCTTCTTTCCTCCTGGTAAATTTCAACATTGTCAAAGTTGGCATCAGGTGGTCCTGTGAGGTTTCCAGTGGTCCTTGATGTTATCACACTCTGTTTTTTTCTGGAATGAAGAATGCTAACAGAGGAAAGGAGTATGAGGGAGTGTTTCCTAGGAGAAGAAAACACCAGGTGTATAGTACAACTCTAACTAGAAACTAATCATTTTCAGAATGTGATTAAGCAAGAAAGAGAAACATTTATGAGAGAATGTCTGAGTGGGCTAGAAGAATAAGGCCTAACATAATGGAAGCTGCCTTAACCAGTTTCTGTTATAACAAATTCCCCACTGCTAATTCGTTCCTTCCATTTCAATGGAAAAAAGGGATCAGGAGTCATTCTTATCTGGCTGCTTCCTGCTGAACAAGGGAAGTGAGAAGGGGCTCTTCTTATGGAAGGAATGAATATTTTCATGCCAAGTATCAGGAGGTTTAGTGAGGTCTTGGTTGCTTTTCTACATAGATAAGGTAAACTGCATATGGAGAATCTGACAAAGATATATATATATATTTGTGACTAGAAGTAAAACAGTAAAAATAAAAAAAATCCGGAGAAAAAGGATTGAACACCTTGGGGGATCAGCTCAATATGCTGGAAAACAAGTCGGACACTCCAGGGACAATTGCAGAGGCATAAGCATCTGAATTATCAAGTCTAGATCCAGGACTGCATGTCTTTGGGGAATGTCGATATATTCCCTGGTTCATCTGGTATAAAGACGAAACACTCGGTATGGATAACGGCACAGGTTCCTCCTTGTGACACAGTCAAGATGTCTAAGGTTATTCAGTTCTGCAGTATGGCTTTTCTCATTATTGAAACCTCAGTGTTTAATAATGTTAGACTCTGTTGATTATTGTTCAGGGCTTGCCTGTTAAATTTAGCTAATGCTTCTCTATGGAGAGACATACTTTCCAGGCCTATATTTGGATAAAGAAGTTAAGCTTAAGTAAGTAGTAATACCATTTGAAGACCAACCTAGTCCATCTGGTGATGAGATAAGAGAGATTAGCAATTTTAGCCTTCTGTAAAAATTTTTGTTGGTGTACTTGAGCCTAAGGGAATCCCAGAGTGCACCTGCTAATCCACCCTGGTGGGAGCCATGGCCACAGATTGGTTCTGCAAACCCAACAGGTCTCATTTGGGGCCCTCCAATAAATTTCTGGTCTCCTAATCCAGTCAGTGGTGAACCAATCACTGTTTTTTAATATTGTAAGGCTATTGCACTGGTCTATGGGTGTCCATCCCATATATCAAGTAGAAATCACCCAGTGATGGAAGGAATGTTCTAACATAGGGGTACTTTATCACTCAATCAACCAAATTCTAGGGTTAGCCAAAGTAGCCCATCCCAAATTTGATTAAACCCTTCCATCACTTGGTGTGTATTTTGTATGGAAGCATATCTCTTGCTGTTTAACTTTTGTACAGTTATCGGGTCTGATTATATTGTGGCATTAAGAGAAAAGAAGAACTTATGGCCTGGTTGATGAAGTGTATCCTTGATTGGCCACTCGGCTGGTTCAAAGTTAGTAATTTCAATGCTAAGTGGTCTAGACTTGTTTTGAACCTCAAGAGTGAATTCAGCTAAGTGTTTCCAGTCCATTCCCTGTAGGGGGGCACACTCCAAGGCAGTCCTGAGGACCCAGAAATGGCAAGTTGACCACATATCCAGCAATTAGAATAGTTACAGGAGTAAGCATAAGAGTAAGCCCATTGTAAAAAGGTATTTTCAAAAGTATCCTGAGGAAAGATCAGAAATATAAGGACAGGCAAAGACAAATATTCATTTTTCCTGTCAAAACAGGTACTTAAAGTCTTTTATTGGGTGTGACATCCACTTCTCAGGGGTTGGTTTCCCAGCTGGTGGCAGCTCCGATTGGTTGGTTCTCAGGAGGACTTTTTACTCTGGTGTGATGCACTCTCGTCTTGATTCTGTCCAGTTTCAAGGAAGTATGGGTAGTGAAGAGTCACAGTGTTCAAGGAGCAGGGCGTGATTATCTCGTGGACAATTCTCAGATTGGTTGGCATCAAGGGGAAGGTTCAAGCATCATCAATCTTCTGGTTTCAACCTGTTTCGGGTCTATGTTCTTGCAGTCAGCAGTTTTCATCTGGTGGGGGACTGCTTCCTGTAAAAACAACTTAGGAATGTGTGTCAGGCCTTTATCTATATCTTTCAGGGAACTGTGAGTTCGGTGATTCTGCTATGTGGCAGATTTATAGTCTAAATTGTTACCAGTTCCCCAGCTCAACAGCTATTCTTTGTTTCTACATCTTCACATTTCCCAAGACAAAGACACAGGGGCTAGTACATGGTTTCAAGCCTTGTGAGTATAATAAACTTCTTCCTTCCAAGCCTCATTCTCATTTCCTCCTGGTGGTTGCACCAACCTCACCATACCATATCCAACATGTACATTCTTAGACCATCTCAGTAGTTATGCACCTGAGTTATGATCTAAACATTTTACACACAATACTCTACCATTTTTACTGAAAAGAAAAACTTCCAGACAAGGTTGTTCACATTTGGGTATTTGATAGACATTTTCTTGAACATAAATGCAGTAAGCCTGTCTCGTCAAGAAAACAACTGTTGTCATTTATTGCCAATGATAAAATTTTAACTTTCAAAAGAAGGTTAGAATTTTGGAATACTTAATTAACTTGATAGCTTTTTAATACTTAAAGACTTTTCTGTTGTTATAACTGGTGACATTTGTGAATGTTAATTTTTGATATTGAATAAGGAAATGTGTCAACTTTTCTGAATGAGCAATGCATACATGTTACACAATCACCTATGCACATGTAAAAGATCCATTTGAGGTGCAAGATAGACCAACTGATTTTAAAGTAAGAGTTCACTGATATGGTTTCAGATTGTACATTGCAGCTAACTGTTAAGAAACTGCCATTTTCTAGTTTTGATTTAGCATCAAATAAAGAAATTCACAGCTATTTGATAAAATTCCTCTCTTTTCCAAGTACATACTGTCTGAGGCTGGATTTTTAAATTTTTTTATATATATTTCAACCAAAAAATGTATTGAAATAGACTGACTGTAGAAATAGATATGAGAATCCAGTTATCTGCTATTAAATAGATATTGAAGAGATTTGCAAAAATGTAAAACAATGCCATTCTTCTCACTACAGAGTTTTGTTTTGAGGAAAAGTTATTTTTTTTAGAAATATGTAGGCTAATTTAAAATATATTGTTAGCGTTATTTTAAAATTGGGTAAGTTTTCCTACAGTTTCCAATTTTTAATTTATAGTATGGTAAATATCCATAGTAGATATAACCCACATAAAGAAAAGTTCTTTGGGGTTCCTCATAATTTTTTTTTTTTTTTTTTTTTTTGCGGTATGCGGGCCTCTCACTGTTGTGGCCTCTCCCGTTGCGGAGCACAGGCTCCGGACGCGCAGGCTCAGCGGCCATGGCTCACGGGGACAGCTGCTCCGCGGCATGTGGGATCTTCCCGGACCAGGACACGAACCCGTGTCCCCTGCATCGGCAGGCGGACTAGCAACCACTGCACCACCAGGGAAGCCCCCTCGTAATTTTTAAGAGTGTAAAGGTGTCCTGAGATGAAAATGTTTGAGGACTGTTGGGTTATAAAATGTCTAGAATTGAAAAGTCAAAAAGTATCAACATAAGCATTTTTGAAGAGTTATATTGTTGGAGGAAATGCTGAAGCATTAAACACTTCAGTTTCTCAGTTAAATAGTTATCAATTTTAATAAAATTATTCCACTACATACAAAGCAATTCAGATCACAAAGTGTTTGCTTTTACCTATTGTAATAATTTGTGAATTGTGGTTTGGATAAAATTTGTAGTGATCTCATTTCCTCATTAATAATAGTAATAAAATTATATAACTGCCAGACAGACAAGGTTTATATAAAAAACAAAACAAAAAAAAGCACAGCTTACTTTTAAGAGTTCTGTGATAACTGGAAGTAAGTAAAGTATATAAGGCCTAGTGCTTGGTTTGTTGTTATTGTTTTTAATTATTTATAATTGTCATGGAGATGAAGAAGAAAATGGTGACCTGAGAAAATACGATCCAAAATAAGTAGAATATACAGCAATTTGTACTTCTTTTTCTCTCTCTTATTCACTCCTGTTGTTACCAACCAGGGTTCTTAGACTCTAATCAATAGAAATTCATAAGAGGTCAGATGAGACATTCAGGCAAGGCTTTATTGGGACTCACAACATGGGGAGCAAGAAAACAAGTAACAGGTTCCTTTACTTGTTCCATGAGGACAGGTGAGCTGGTCCCTTAAATGGGGTGAGGGTGGGGGCTGGTCCATGGGTTGGGCTGGAGGGGTGGCTTAGAAGGTTTGTCCTCCCTCTTGGTGGTGCTCTTTGCAGGATCATACACAGTACCATGCTTTTGCTCTGGGCACCTCAGTAGTGGCAGTTGGGTTTTTAGTCTTTTTGTATCTTCTTGTTCATCATTTGTCACAAGTGCTAAGCAGTTACTTTTAGTTCCTTATAGTTTCTTTGTATTTTGTTGCTGGAGAAGACTTTTTTCCAGGTGGGAGTACTGCAGCAAAATGCCCCAAGTCCCAGGTCCCAGCCTTTCTCACTGTTGTTTTTGACTATTCTATATAAAAGGCTAGAAATATTTTCCATGGAAGGAACTCATGGGCCCTAAGGTGATGTAATAGTGTAACACATCAAACTACCCAGACATTTTCTTATCTGTTTTATATAGGTGATTGCACATACTATTTTAAAAAAGAATTTTCTGCTAAAATATTTTAAAACTACCGATCTAGTCCAATCCAGCATCTACTCATAATGGACTTATAAAGATGGTGTCACTCTTTTATTATATAATATCCAGTTAATTAAGAAAAACAACATCATAATTCCTGAACAGATAAATTATTTTCAATGGGAAGAGTAAATTAATTAAAGAGAGAGAAGAAAACACTTTCCAAATACTTCCACGGTAGCACAAGTTTTTATTTTGTAACTAGCAAGTAGCAAGATAGTGGAAAGATCCTTTTTCCTGAATTAATTGCTTACAATTCCCAGTCTTTAAAACTGAGGGTGACTTTACACATAAGCAGATTATATAATTAACTGCTTGCTCAAATATTCTCTTTTTAGGCTTTCTAGCTCTAAATTTACAAGTCATTTAAATATAAATAAATATTTTTGAGTGCCTATTAAGTAACAAATTATTTCCCTTATGTTGTTTCACCACTTAATTTTCAAAATAATAAATATGGAAATTATTAAATAAAAAAATTGAGGATGAATAAACTTAAGTAATTTTAAAATTTCTTCCTATAAAAATAAAATATTAATTCTTAATCCAGATCTACTTTATTCCACCTTCTCCCCTATGTAACATATATGATTCTCACCAAAACCCTGGAGAATGGTTGTAGGGAAAGTGGGAAATTATCACTGAAGCAGTTCACGCTATGATGCTAATATTTACTTAATTTTTATATATTCTCTTCTGTCAGAGAGATTGGAGAATTGGAAATTTTGAAGTACCAAGTCCCCGAAATATGACTATAGTAAAAGCAAAGCTCAGAAAGAGTCAAGGAAGGACTTCAGAGACGAACTTTGTGAACTTTACCAGCTGTCTTATGTGTTGGCCGGGTAATCAATGTAGACACTTAAAGTGTTCAAAACTCAAAATGTAAAATAAATTTACCTCCAGAGTCTCAATGCTGAGTTTCCCTACTCTGGAGGTAATGTTTCATTAACTTACACAGAGATGAAAGATGGCTCTTTTCCATGTCTCACATTCATTACTGTTGTTGGTTGTTGCAGGGATATACCAAGGGCAGAAGTCTAAGTCTGGTAGAGAGGTAAAGGGATTTTCCAAGTGCTTCCAAACAATAATCCAACACAGCAACAAAAGCTTGGTCAGGTCTCTTATTATTCAAACCATGTTATCATTTAAAAATAACATGGGAGTGTTTTTTGCTGAAGTGTAGGATTAAAAAATAAAATACCTAATTCTGCAAATTGTTACAGAGTTTTTCTGTTCATGACAATGATTCAAGCTCCTATTCTATTACTTTCATACTAAGCCAACAAAAGCCATTGTCAAAAGAGTCTACGCATATGGTATTTATAAGATAAGTTTAGTTTACTTCATATGATTTTATTTTACTCTGAAAATTACTTTTCAATTACTGAAGATAATTTAATAATGCTGTTTTTCTTAGACAAAGAAAACTTTCATAGTTTAAAGTCAAAGAATGACTTCAGTACCAATTTTAAAAAATAAATATTCCATAGTATTAAAATTTTCCAGTGATAAAATTTAGAATTAAAAGTAAAAACTCTGAGATCCTTTATCCGTTCCTGAAAATTCAGGGATATATACATAGGTAAAAAGAGAACATCCTGGATGTAAAGTAAGACAGAGGTTTAAAAAAAGAGTTGCAGTAGCTGTATACTCTGGGAATTAATATATTATTTAAAGTACCATTTTTAAAGAAGAACTATAACTTATTCCAAATAACCTATGCAGAAATTCATTTCTTTAAACTCTGAGGACTAGGAAATAGTAGCAGAAGGAAATATCTGTCTAGACCAGGAGAGCTATACTGAAAGATATCTTCTAGAAAAAAAAAATATGTATAAAGGTGTTTCATGTGATTGTGGTGTGGTTCAAAGTGATTAGACATATCTGTTAATGACAAACATTGAACATGTATAAGTCATCTTCATTTCAAGGATGAATAAAGAGGGAGAAAATTTTATTTAGGTGACAACCACAACAAAAAGTAAATTATTGACCTTAAGTTGCAGAAGTTATACATATGTAAAGGATTTTTTAAAAAAACAGAACAATGTTTTCAATGTATACACTGTGTCTTCAATAGAATAAAATAATAAAAAGAAATTAAATAGAGAAAAAAACAGAGATGAAAATGGAACTTCTTTTTTGAGATACAGAATGAAATTAATAGGAGTTAATAGAGATAATGAAAAAAGGGTAACTAAAAATACAGTAGCAAACTAATACTCATTAGAGGGTTCCAAGAGAGAAAGTATTTCATTGTATGATAGAAAATTATATCAGTGATGTTGAGAAATAATTAGAGAAGTTCTTTAAGAGTAAAACAGAGAAGAAAATGATAAAAAAAAGATGATAGCTGTGGAAGGAAGGGATATGATCCGGTTTATATAGATTATCAGAATCTTGAGAAGGAAGCAGAACATGACTGCTAGAGAAATAACAAACATTCAGGATAAACTGAGTACTACATAAATCTTTCCAGCAAAATCATCCACCTTGATGCAATGGCAGTGAAAAAAAACTATATCTATACCTATATCTATATATATCTATATATGTATACATACATTTACCTATATATATCCTTGTACCAAAAAACCTATAAAACAATATATATAGTATGTATACATATAAAATATATATAAAACAAACAATATCTATACAAGGAGTTATAGTACAATTCTTGTAATCCTTGTATTATCCTTTAATTATATATACATATTATAAGCAAACACACACATACACATGTATACTGTATCATTTTCTGGAATTTCAAGAATAAAGAATCATTGAGTTTTAAGAATAAAGAAAAATATTCTTCAATAATTCAAATTTAAAAATAAAAGTTTTATCACATGCAATATTCATTAAATTAAAAGTAATAAATTATTTTAAAATATATATTATTGTTTGGGCAATATTCACTTTACAAGTTGGCTTCTTCCAGAAATGCAGGTCTGTTTAAATTTAGGAAACACACTGAAGTGACCTGCAGTATCCTAAGTCAATGGAAACAAGTCACATAGCAAGGGCAGCACCCTGTGAAGCTCTTCTGATTCCAAGGCCACCTGGACTTTCTCTATAAACAGACTGTCTCCTAGGGTCCTGCTCAGGCCCTCTATGGGCCGTGCTTAACAGCAGGGCTCTGGTTTCCTGCCTTGTGCCTACAATGGAGTGGTATATGGGGCAAAAAGTTGGCCTGTTGTTAGCTCAGTTGTACAAAAAGAAACTCTTCCCTAGTCTGGAGAATCATAGTACAGTTTGCTGACCTAAGAGGGAAGAACAATTTTTAACTGGTTGTTCACTTAACACTTAGAATCAAATACTTTCCACTAGATTGGATTAAATTTTGTGTTTCAAATTAAGACCGGAGTCAGTAGCATTTCAAATTCCTTCATATCTCATCATCAAATCTTCACCGAGCAGTCTCATTGCAATTATCATTCAAAACACAAAGGCAGTTTAATTACATTTCCCAATATAGCTACATTATCATTTCATATAGCTGTCATCTTGATCCTAAAATAACCGTAGTCTGTTTCCTGTGAATGTTAACATATAATCAACCATAGCTCCCATAAAGTGACCTTTTATTGATCCAAAGCTGAAAAGAAATGTTCGTATATAGTTTCAAGCTCAAAAGGCTCTTTTGAAAATTAGCAAACTGTTTAGAAGAAAAGCTTTGTTAGCAGCCATCGTCACAAATGTCACTGTGTATTGTCCATAAAATTATCGTAAATTTACTGCAACACATAAGCAATGTTAGATACACAAGAGTTTATAAAATATGGGTTTGTCCCTTTATTTTTACTTAGTATGCAAACTATTTAAGAATTTGAATGATTCAATACCATTAGAAAACCTGAGGATTTATGAACTTGGACTACAAACCTAGCTGTGCTTCCTGTGGTGATTATTTCCCCAAATATCTGAACAAAATTATACCCACAAACTGTCTCATACTGTATTTCCTTATGTCATCATGCAAACTGGTTTATTTTGTGTGGGTGACTCACTAGGATTTGCTTATTATCATACTTCTGTTTTAATAAACATAAGAAAATCTACTACAAATAAGCCTTGCCAAAGAAGGCTATATTTAATACAGTCTATCTTGTATGGCATTAAAAAAAATATTTTCCTCTCTCGGTGCTGTGATTTTACAAGAAAAAAGAGAAACATTTCAAAGTACAGAAATATTTCTTCATGGCTCTTCATAATGTGGGAACATAGAATTACGAGGAGTAAGTGACTTTCTTTTTGTGCTTCAGACAACAGAATAAAAATTTGGGTCCAATAGGGTCTCTTTTCTGGATTGGTTTTATTCTCATTAACATTCTTTTTTATATTATTTCCATGAGCCTAAAAATCAAAAGTTTTAATGGAGGTCACAGTTGGGAATTTCTTGATTCTCCCTATTACTCTCATTTTCCCAATATTTTATTATGTTATCTCTTTCTATTTGGCTTCACTTGCAGAATGTTGAGTTAGTCATGTTTTCCAGCTCACACTCCATTATCATTTTTATGTATGACAATAAATCCCTCTGTTTTCATTTTCATCTCTTTAATTCTTATGCCATACTCTCATTGCTTCCTCCCCACATAGGCATCTCTCCACTGTGTTTGATAGATGTCTTTAAATATACATATAACTTGGTATAAAATATACTTTTGTACATATTTTAAAATCAACATAAATGATAGTGATATTTGTATATAAATATATTATCTCTTTCAAACAATATTATGTTTCCATGACTGTTTGCTATATATATATCTAGTCTTTGTTTCTACCTACTACATAATATTCTGTAATTTAATGTACTACATTTTAATTATCTGTTCCACAGAGAATGGGAGTCTTCTATTACAAACAAATGAGAATCAGTTATGGAACTGTGTGGGAATATATACCAAGGAGTGGAATTTCTAGGTCCCAAATTATGCACATAGTATTTTACTGAGTTCTGAAAAAGCACTTTCTGCAATGACTGCAACATTTAAACTCTCAATAGAAGTACATGAAACTTTCAATATTTCTTCATCCTAACACTTGTTATTATCCATTTTTTCTATCTTCAGCATTCTTATTTTTCAAATTCACCACGACAAGCTTCCTAGTGAATTAGAGAATCAAATACTTATTAGGTATTTCAACATTCTCTGTTTTGAATTATAGATTCCTGTCCTTTGCTCACTGGTTTTTATTAGATTTCTTATATCTTTCTTGTTGACTTCTAGGAGTTCATTTTATATTCCAGTTATTTATTCTTTTTGTTTCAGACTGGAGATCATCTTCTATCCTTTTGTTGTGGTGGGTGTCCTTTGCTGAAGTGTATATAATAGTCAAGAGAGAATAGGCTATACTACAGTAACAAATGACTTCAAAATCTAAGTGGCTTAATATATAGAATATCATTCAAAGTTTGTGGTAGCTGTGGCCAGTCTAAATTGAGTCCCTTCAGAGTGGGGACTTAGGGATCTAAAAGGTTTCCATCTGTTGGCTCTGCCATTTTAAATATAGTCTTTCCTAAGTATCTTTTAAAAGAAGTAACACATGTTACTTTTGCATACAGCCCATTGGGCAAAATAAGACACAATTTCCTAATCTAGCTACATGAGAAGCTAGGAAATTTCTGATGGGTTCATAGTGATCACTATCACAAAAAATTAAAAAAACTTAAAAATCTTAAATTTGACAAAATTTAATCCATCAAATTTTCACCTCATGGTTTGTTTTCAAATATTTTAGTATGAAGTGTTTTTAGATCATTAAGATATTCTCCCATATTTTCTATCGTGAATGTATATCTCATATTTTCTTCCATTCATTTTATAGTTTTAGCCTTTGCTTTTAAGTAATCTGTTATGAGTTCACGTTCATGTGGCTGTAAAGTAGAAGTCTTTCTACATTTATTAACTAAATTTCCCAGCATTATTGTACTTGATAATCTCTTCTTTCCACATTGCTCTGTGCTACCCACTCTACCATCAAAGGCCTAATTCTGAGGTCACTTTTCCTATATTTCATTAATCCTCTTTTAATTTCATTATTAGTACTAAAGTCAACATTCTCTTTTTAAAGTCTAAATAGCTTCTATCTCTTGATTTCTAAACTTGATTAAAATTTATTAATTTGCTAACTAGCATATTTATTTAACAAGTATTAAGTGAAAATTTCCATATTCCAAGAGCTCGATAGGCAAAGACAGCATAAGATTGAAAATTTTTGTGTATAAAAAGTATTTAAGAGTGTCTTCAGGTAGCTATTTAGCCTTTCAGTGCTCAGTTTTCTTGTCTTTAAATGAAGGAAATTTTTATCATAATTTTATTGGGAGAATTAAACATGTCAATAGAGCACTCATTAAGTGCCTTGTATATAGTAATTTTTCACTAAGTTTTAGTTACTATTATTATATTAATTATTAACATTGTTTCTATTTTTTTGACTACCAAAAATCTTTTAGAGTTTTTACATTCTCCTTTTCATATGTCTATTTAATCATTGATCCTCCAGTTGCTTAAAAGTTAAAATAAACACAAAATAACTTGACAAATATTCAAGAAATACTCAAAGAAAAGAAACAAAAATTGATCACCATGAAATAAGGAAAAAAAGAGTTGTTCTTCCTTTTGCCTGAGAAATGAGGAAGCAAAGCAGTAGATGAAACACAACTTAGAAAATCATGCAGAGTACAGCAAAGTGTACCTAACCCTCGAAAGCCTTTAAGAAATAGTTACTATAAATCTTCAAATCTCTTTCCAGTTCGCCAAGGAAAGTTAATATTGTTTTCTTACTTTGTAGAAAAAGAGAACTAAGCATCTTTTTTCTGCCATGAGAAATAGGTAGTAAGTGAGTAAAATCTCTGGTAGATAAAATCCTGTCCACTCATTTTAATACTTAATCCTCATTAGAACCAAGAGTCATATGACCCATTATATTTTCCCTCCCAAGAGTTTATTAATAATCTTTTTTCAAAATTATTATTGTGACATTAAAGTTAGCATAGTATTTTAAAATATGTGAAACACCAAATTTAAGGCCAGGTACTAGGTTTTAAAAAAGTATGAGCTTCAAAAACATATCCAAACCTAAAGTAAAATCTTTAATGAAAATCTTCATTAAAGCTAGGATATTTATCACTCTTCTACTAAACTCATGATTTTTTTTTAAGTTTACTACTGTTAAATAATATAAATGTAAATATAGAACAATTTTCCTGGATTAAAGGTGAAATCACATACAAACATATTATTTGACTTGCTTGCAAACATTACTCTTGTTTATTAAAATATCCTTATTTTGTTTCTTATGACTTTAAATCTGTATATAAATCAACAAAAAAATAGATAATGTATTTAAGCTAGAAATTTGCCACTGCTATTTGCTCATCCATAGGCATATACCACAATGTTTATTTTTTTTAAACAATGCCACTCTCCTCATTATTTATTCTAATTTTTGTTTTTTTTAAAAATTTTATTTTATATTGGAGTATAGTTGATTAACGTGTGTTAGTTTCAGGTGCACAGCAAAGTGATTCAGTTATACATATACATGTATCTTTTCTTTTTCTGTACCACAACGTTTAGATTATAGAGTGTTAAATATTTTTCACTTGAGGGTAATCTATCATTTTTTAAAATTTATAACATGACGATTTTTTTCTCTTTTCAGATTACCTAATCCTATATAAACTGAAATATAGCTGATCTAGACAAGGAAAAGTCAATTAGAGCGAAGCATAATCCCAGAAACCCTAAAAAAGATTATAAGCAGCAAGAACAAAGCAGACTATAAGTTTTATTTACTTATTGGTTAGTGTTTTAAGCCACATATAAAACAAACAAAATAATGAACCTGATTTTTTTTCCTTCCTGATGTCTTTGATTAGTCTTCACAAAACGAAGAAGTATTGCTGTCTTAGTGCTAACACATGCCTATCCAATTAATTTTCACAGCATAATATAATTACCACAAAATACAAATGGTAAAAACATGTGACCCCATAGACTTTCTAGACCTTGCTTCTTAGACCAGTCAGGTTTTAGGTTATTTGAACATAATTCAGCTGACTCTACTGAATGGTAGTTCAATTTTGTCCAATGGCCAAATTTGCACTCACACTGGGACTTACAAAAGAAAGAGGAATAGAATCATTAGGAAGAATTCAGAACGTTAGCATAATTAATAAAAGTGTCTGTGCTTTTTGTTACTAGACCAATGGATTTTTCTGCCTATACTAGGAAAATAAGTTCACTACTATTCAGAATTCTTTGGCAATTCTCTCTATATTGAGATTTAAATATATATATATATGGATAGATAGATAGATAAAACCAGAACAGAGTAAAATATTTTTTTCTTCATGTTATTTTTTGTACTTCGAGTAAGCTTTCACCTCCAGGAATGACTTTTTGGCACTTTCACAAAGATTAAATTTACTCGTGGAAAACAAAAGGCAACCACTGAGGGCAATATGTAACAGTGTGGTAAGGTATTTCGAATATGATATAAACTTTTAAAATGGTTCCAAGCTAGTTCAAAATACTTCCATAAATTTCATTTAACCCAGTATAAGTAATTTTTCCAAATGGTTTACACATCTGTAGTGCTCATTCAAATGCTTTTTAATTCCTTGTTGGATGCAATTTGGTTTTGTTGCTAAGGAAAACAGAAACCCTCTTTCAGCTGCATCTGTTTAGGATAGGAGTGACATCTAATGACCAGTTAAATTGAGGGCATTTATTCTTTAAGGGTCAGTTTCATTTCTCCCTTAGAGAAAACTATAGTTGAAAATGAAATTAAACTTTTGTGTACCATAAAGTAGATGTTTGAAAAACACATCTTGAAAAATTAGCAGGGACCCTAAATTCCATTTCAGAGTAAATTTGAGCCTTTGTATCAAATATAACAAGTCTTTTTAAATATGCAACAAAATATGGTAATTCTCTCCTCAGTGCAATACAACTGCTCTTTTCACCCCTACGCTGAATAGTAATAGAGACAAGGATTATAAATATCAAGGCTGAGTTTTCTTCTCTGCAATGCTGGAAATATATTCATTTTCAATGAAATGAAAGATGATCTCTAAAGAAAAGATCTTATTATTTTCAGTGTCCCTCAAAAGTCCTCATACAGAAAGAAATGATTCAAGAACACTTCTTTGAATAATCTCTAATTTTTCTAAATTTGTTTTCCTTTTAAGTGATGAGACCCAAAAGAAATTCAGAAATAAAATCAAAATGTGCTATTAATTGCATAATTTGAGCCAAAATTTCCTGCCTTACAAAGTGAACCCATAAGTTTTAAAAATCACAGATACTGAGAACAAACTAATGGTTACCAGAGGGGAGAGGGGTGGGGAAAGGGTCAAAATTGAAGTGGATTAAGAGGTACAGACTGCTAGATACAAAATAAATGTTAGCAGGATGTACAGCACAGGCAATATATTCAATATTTTATATTAACTTTGTATGGAGTATATTCTAAAAATTATCAAATTATGTTGTACACCTGACACTAATTTATTAGTGTAAGTCAAATAATAAAAAAAAAATTAAGTAAGTTTAAAAATTACAACTTCTGTCATTTCTAATGTCTTCATGTTTGTTCCATTTACTAAATGCCTGTCTTCTGCACTTTCATGCTCCCCTTCATCCCTAACTAAAATGGAAGCCCCATAAGCTCAGGTATTTTTGTCTCCTTTGTCCTCTGCTATAACCCTAGTACTACAATAGTTCCAACAACTTGATAGGCACTCCATGAGAATTTGTTATACGTTGTTATTTATATAGTTAATGTAAAGGCAATGTATACATGCTATAGAATATAAGAAAAATATAATGAAATAAAATCTAATCTCACAAAGGTATACAAATACATTGTGGTGAAAATATTTAATTTCTATTAGTCTGAAATTTTCTTTGTGAAAAATATTACTTTTATGAAAAGTTTATTATTAGATATTATTGTATTTCCAAATATATAGGGGAGAATGTAATACTACTGTACACCTACTTGTACTATAAAATTATTTTGATATTTTTCTAGAATTTTGAAAAAAGCCATGAAAATTGGCAGCTAATTCAATAACTTTCAGCATGTAGTTGGATGGAATTAATGAGATTTTCAATGCAAAAAGTTATTCATTCTTATCCATTTATATACATGTCAATGTCATCAAGATTTAGTTCCTAAGCTAAAGGTTTCTGTTTTTTGGTCAAGCAAAATTATTATGCAGCATTTGCGATGCTTGGTAGTGCATTTGGTAAAGATGGTCATTTTTGCATCCATTGTGACTCACTGATTTTTCTATATGTATGCATTTATGTCAAAGACTTTGCTTATTGTTGATAAATCTTCATGATTTTGGGGGCTTTAAGTCACCATTTTTACCCCATGTGGATGGTAAAGAAAAGAAAACAGAACTTGATACCCTCCCTTTTCACTCAGAAATTCACTGACTTCCTTTAAGATAATTCTTGAAGTATTTTTAATTAATGGTAAATACCCACCCACACCAGCTCTGTTAATTCCCATCCCTATCCTGCTTTTGTGTTGTTACTAGTAATTAAGAGAAAAATAGTAGTAGGGAGGTTGTTTCTCATGGTTTGGTTTACTGCACCATTTTCAGGTGAAATAATGAGGTATGCCAATATGCAAATATTTACACTCCCCATAAGGATAAACTGTAAATCTATGACTTACAATTTTGGTCATGGTGCAATCTTAAAGAATAAAGGTGAGACACAGTAGGATTTTTCAGGACTGAAGACACTACTTCACAAAGGAGTGAGAATAATAATCTGGTCAATTTTCCTGCAGACAACACTGACCGATCACTCTAGCATACTTTTAAGTGTTATTAGTCAGGAAAACTTTAATTGATTAATTTTTTCAAACACATTTTATTTATTCATTTATTTTTGGCTGTGTTGGGTCTTCATTGCTGCATGTGGCCTTTCTCTAGTTGCAGCGAGCGGGAGCTGCTCTACATTGCGGTGTGTGGGCTTCTCATTGCAGCAGCTTCTCTTGTTGCAGTGCACGGGCTCTAGGCCCACAGGCTTCAGTAGTTGTGGTGTGCAGGCTCTAGAAAGCAGGCTCAGTAGTTGTGCCGCATGCATGTAGTTGCTCCACGTCATGTGTGATCTTCCCAGAACAGGGATCGAACCCCTGTCCCCTGTATTGGCGGATGGATTCTTAACCACTGAACCACCAGGGAAGTCTCTGATTGTTTTCTTAATGCATCAGTAATACATATCTTGCCAAAGGTTGTATATTACTGGCTTGAGGAAAATGGTAATAAAACCATTCAATTCAACATGATCTTGAAGTATCCTAACATTCCAAGAAATGAATAGGCAAAGCAATCTATGTGATCCCCAATTTGTTTTGCATTTATTACCAACAAAATCAGAATTTAAAATTGATTGAAATTCAGAAGTGATTTGTTGATTGACACGTAAAAGATCATTTCTCAAGGGATGACCTTTCTTTCTCATGCCAAATAGTAAGTTTTCTCATTGTAATTTATTTTTAAATATTTCACTTAATTTTTTTAATTCTTTTTGCTTTGAAGCTTCCTTCTCTAGTTTTTGTTTTCAGAGCTTTGCTACAATGTCACCTCCTCAGAGAAAACAGTGCTGAAAATTCAATCTAAAGTAAATCCACTTCCAGTCTGTTACTATCTATTACATTATCATGTATTATTTAATAAAGCTTATTATTATATTAACTAGACTCTTTCATAATCCCCAAATAGAAATTATCTTTCCAAATAGTCCCAGAAAAAAATGTAGGAATTATGCTTTCTTAAGTAATTTGATGATTAATGTTGATTGCCAGACTGGGGTTACATGTCTAACCCCTAAGAAAATCAAGGTACCAGAGAGTGAAATGGATGGTATGCAGTGTTATAATTGCTGATCATTAACTCCAACAGTATTTACAATTACCTACACTCACCATCCCCAAAGCCAAAACGATTCCAGAAATTTTAGATTTTTAAAATTGACTGAAAAATATATCTCTAAGAATATTATCTTCACAAGTTTTAAGAATTTTTAATGAAGTATATTTATATATTGACTCTATTAAGAGCCATAATACCTTCATGTTTATTTTGTATGACATCTTTATAGAAAATAATATTGAAAAGTAGGAATAGCTTGAGTATTAGATTTTATTTCAGAAATTTTGGATCTAAATTTAAAGTCTAATAGCAATAAATTACCTCTCTTGTGAAAAAATACATAATTTCCTCATTAACTATCAAATCAAGGGTAAAGTACTATATTGAAATGACACGGAATGCAGTACCTGCTGGTGTTTTCACACTCACTTTATTGCTCACATGTTGAAAATACATCTTAACATTTGTTTATATGATAGCTTTAATTTCTATTCAGAATTTTGGGAGCTAGTAATGTGACTAATATCTTGACCAAAAAAAAAAAATAATAACTTTTACTGAAGTACATATCAATTTAGTAACTCAGTAAGATGGACTACAAATCTTACAAATTGTGCAGAAACCCTTTAAAGGATATATGCACTCTTTGCCTAAGCTAGTTGTGTAAACATTTTGTTACTCTCAGGATAGCTGCTAGTTAATTCAATTTGCTTATTTAAAAGAAATTATTTTATCTTTTTTATCTCTAAAATAAATCTATCCTGTGCTCTAGCTTCCAATTATTTGTAACAGATTTCAGTTATAGCATAGCTGACTTTAGAGTTGGCAAGTACAGTTGAAGGCAGGACTTCTTGCTGAAATCGAAATACCATTGTTTCTGAGCATAAATGAAGAAGATATGTTTCTCTCCCAAAGGAGGAATACAATTTCTTCCTCCAAAGTACAACATCCTAAGTGCATTTTTGAGAGGAATCCATATCATTCAGCAAAAATCAAGAGCTGTGAAACATTAAGCACCCTCATTAAAGATTTGAGTCGGTAAGGATTTTTGGTGATTCTTTTTTTTTTTTAACATCTTTATTGAGGTATAATTGCTTTACATTGTTGTGTTAGTTGCCGCTGTATAACAAAGTGAATCAGCTATACGTATACATATATCCCCATATCCCCTCCCTCTTGCATCTCCCTCCCACCCTCCCTATCCCACCCCTCTAGGTGGTCACAAAGCATGGAGCTGATCTCCCTGTGCTATGCGGCTGCTTCCCACTAGCTATCTATTTTACATTTGGTAGTGTATACATATCAATGCTACTCTCTCAATTCATCTTCCCCTTCCCACTCCCATGTCTTCAAGTCCATTTTCTATGTCTACGTCTTTATTCCTGTCCTGCCCCTAGGTTCTTCAGAAGCTTATGTTTTTAGATTCCATATATACGTGTTAGTATATGGTATTTGTTTTTCTCTTTCCAACTTACTTCACTCTGTATGACAGACTCTAGGTCCATCCACCTCACTACAAATAACTCAGTTTTGTTTCTTTTTATGTCTGAGTAATATTCCATTGTATATATGTACCACATCTTCTTTATCCATTCATCTGTTTCTTCTGAAATGATGCTATATATAAGTTTACCAAAGATTTGACTTTATGTTCTCTTCCCTAATAATACCTTCTTTGTTAAAAAATTAATTACTAGAAAACCTACGAACATGTGTAAAAGAGTCAATAAAGAAACACCTAAGCTATTTCCCCAATGCAACCCAAATTTCAGTTGTATCCAACTTTGATGCACTATTTATACTTGTTTAATTGGCAAAAGTGTATTAATTACTGTGCAACATAAACAACCTGAAATGTTTTTAATACTAAGTTTTTACAAATTATTTTCTTTTATGAATCTTGATGTGTTGACTCTACTGCTAAATGTAACCAGGGCAGAAATTTAGTAAAATGCAATCCAGATGAGGATATGTTAAAACCAGCTTGCACAGTAAACTAAAGTGTAAATTCCCTTTTTGAGGCTGCATGCTTTGAAGTAGAATCCTATCAAGGAAAGCTCTTGGGGCCTGGTCAACAGAAGAGATCAACTGTACAATGGTAATATTTTTAGAGTTCATTTTGTCAGAAGGATTTTCAAACTGGGTTCAATACTACATTTTCCCCTCTCTCCCTTTTAAGTGATAGAGAAATTTCCCTATAGCTTCTGTTTTTAATTATTATTATTTCCCAGAAAGACTTATTCCTTGAATTTTTATCCTGAGTATTTAATTAGTATTCTCAATTGCCTGTAAACATATCAAAAAGAAGAAACTTGTGTTCACAATAATTATGGTACATGGATGGTTTTAAAAGAGAAAATGAAAAGAAACCATTTCTAAAAAGGGATTTCATGTGAGGAAATGATAGTTTAGAAATTGCCATTTTGAGATGTGGGTAGTAAAATTGTCATTATCTTTAGACCAATCCAAATAAGAACACTGATCTCCCACAATATCATGGCTCTGCAAAGAAACATAAATTAGATGTGGTAGAAAGGATATAAAGTGGCATAGTAATTTTTTAGAAATCACAGAGTTATATGTTTTGAATATGCAGAAGAGTGACTTTATAATAGTCATATTGTATTTAATATTTTATCAAACTTAACTGTTTATGTATTTTCTTCCCATTTATATTCTTAAATTGAATTATAGCATTATCTTATGCCACCAAATAAAATAAAAATACAAGTATAATAAATAGCTTATTCAGGGACACTTGCAATGACACAGAGTTGACTAGCTGGAAAGGTAAATTATCTAAGTAAAATTAGAGTAATTATTAAATACAGCTACTTCCTGTTTTTGGAGCTTTTCATAGCTGATGCAATTCTGGTTCGCTTATTTTGATTAAATTGCAGACTGATTGCCTACACATGTATACTTGCAATTTTAGTCACAAATTTCTATTTACTAGGAATACTAAATTTCAACACTGCATGGAGGTATATTCTTTAACCCACAAAGAAATTAAAATGTAACATTTAAATGGAACTCATAAGTATTAAAAATGATTTTATACACTTCACTGAATTTACTTGCAGATGAATACTTCCATAATTTCTAACGAAAAGAAAAGGAGACCACAGGACTTGCTGAAATTAGAAATACTGTAAGCCATTTCTAAGATTAAGAAATATGAGAACTGTTTAAGTTTCTAAATTATTGGAGAGGAGATCAAGATAGTGGGGTAGGAAGATGCAGAACTCACCTTTCCCCACGAACACATTAAAAAATACATCTACATGTGGAATAATTGTCACTGAAAACTTGAAAGACTGGCAGAAAGACTCCTGCACAACCAAGGCTGTAACAAAAATCCACACTGAATTGGGTATGAAGGAAAGAAAAGCAGTCAGTTTGGGACCTGTGCCCCTAGGAGGGAACTCAGAAGAGGAGGGAAATTACACACATGAAGATGTTCCCTGGGAAGCAGTTGAGTGGTTTGAGCCACATATCTGGCAACCCGGGCCCAGTGTCCCACAGAGGGAAGAGGAGCCTCCTTGGTTGCTTGGAAGGCCCACAGAGGGAAAAGGAGCCCCCTTGGTTGCTAAGAGGGGGATGGGGGAAGCCTGGACTCCACTTATGAGGAGATCTTACACAACTTACTTGCTTCAGAAGCAGGGTGGAGAGGGTGGGTTGAGACTGCAGGAGTGGCTGGCTGGTTCCTGCAACCACCAGAGAATTGCCCCAACCTGAGTCTAACAACTGCTCCAGCCCCACTTGATTCATGAGGCAGCTCCATGCCAGGGTGAGGGCTGCCACAGCTGAGAAGAGAGCTTGGCTGTGAAGGACAAAGGAGTCTTAGACCCACAGTGATGTGTGAGTAGGGAGAAGACAGCCATTACTGGCACTTTACACAGGGAGTACATCAGAATTTTGGGTCTCTGATGCCAGCTACTCTGCCCCAGCCCAAGCTCTAACCAGGCCCTACTGGGTAACAAGGGCCTGGGCATACAGGCCCAGCCCCTGAATATCCACACCAGGCCCTATTGCTACATCACTGCTCCCATGTGGGATGAGGCTGTTGGTGCCTGGAGGGGGCATAGCATAGACTTAGAGGGAATGGAGCCAGTTCAGATTCGAACCTCAGGGCTTCTGCTCTGGCAACTTGGGACCCAACCTTGCCCCTGATTAGATGATTATGGCCACTAGACAGAGGGAAAGCCCACATCACAACAGACTCCAGCCCTAGACCCCCCATCTCCAGCCCCACCACCTACCAAGGTGATAGTTGCCAGCACACCCTGAGGAAAGACATGGCTTTTGTTCACATCAAATCTAGCTCTCACTTCAAAGACACTTAGCACACATAGACTGTATAAGGATGCTACCACATAAGGACACCCTTTCAAGACCACAATAGGTAACTGTTTCACCTAATTTCATGGAGACAGAGAAAATTAAGCAAAATGAGAAGACAGAGAAATTCATCTCAATTGAAAGAGCAAGAGAAAGCCCCTGAAAAACAAGTAATAAAACAGAAATAATTTACCAAATAAGAATTCAAAGCATTAATAATAAGAATACTAAAGAAATGAGGGAAAAGAATAGATGAACACAATGAAAATTCTAACAAGAAACTAGACAATATAAAAAAGAATAAATCAAAGTTGAAGAATACATAAGTGAAATAAAAAACACACTAGAAGGAATTAACAGCAGACTAGGTGATACAGAAGAATGCATACGCAACCTGGAAGTTAGAATAATGGAAACCATCCAATCAGAACAACAAAAAGAAACACAAATCAAAAAAAGAAAACAAGAATATAAATTAGTGCAGCCACTATGGAGAACAGTATGGAGGTTCCTTAAAAAAATAAAAATAGAGTTAGCATATGATCCAGCCAACCTACTCCTGGCCATATATCTGGAGAAAATTAATTAAAAAGATACATGCACTCCAATGTTCATAGGATTACTATTTACAATAGCCAAGACATCGAAGCAACCTAAGTCGATGTGTCCATCAACAGAGGAATGGGTAAAGAAGATGTGAGATATACACACACACACACACACACACACACAAAGGAGTATTACACAGCCATAAAAAATGAAATAATGCCATTTGCAGCAACAAGGATGAACCTAGAGATTACCATACTAAGTGAAGTAAGACAGAGAAAGACAAATATCATATGATATCACTTATTTGTGGAATCTAAAAAAAATTATACAAATGAAATTATTTACAAAACAGAAACAGACTCACAGACATAGAAAACAATCATGGTTACTAAAGGGGAAAGGTGGGGAAGGGATAAATTAGGAGATGGGATTAACAGATACACACTACTATATATAAAATGGGTAAACAAAAATGACCTACTGTATAGCACAGGGAACTATATTTAATATTCTCTAATAACCTATAATGGAAAAATCTGAGAAAGTATATATATATATATATATACATGTATATATGTATATATATATGAATCAATTTGCTGTACACTTGAAACTAACACAACATTGTAAATCAACCTTACTTCAATTTTAAAAAGTTTCTAAATTATCACAAGATAATCAAGAGAATCATCTACCAATCATGCTCATGACTAAATATATATATTTATTTCTTTTTGAATGAGACACTATAATATAGTTTTTGCCAGTATCCAAGTAAATTATAACTAAATAAGTCTTTGTAGCATACTCTTTGGTAGTCAGATAAGTGTTTTTCAGAGTAAATTTCCATAATACTATTGTCCCCTGAGACACTTTCACCCATCTGACACCAATCCTCAGTCCAAACAAAAATAGATCCTTTGGTTATTTAATTTAGGAAATAATGCATCCTCTGTCATCCTCTTGGAGGGTTGAAAAAATATTTAAAGACTTTTAAAATGTCTTGTATTAAAGAAACATCTTTAACTTTGTTAATTCCAATGTTTCCAAATTTATTACCCATAGGATTAAAAAGCAAGAACAACAATAGCAAACAAATATTTATGAATATCCCAGGGAACTAGTTTTCTTCTAAAAACATTTGGGAAACGCTGCAAAATATCAGTGGAAACTGTGGAGTTTGCAACTATTAAAACAAGGAACATCAGAATTAGTATATTGCTGGATTTTCCCTCAAAGTTGTCTCCAGGGAGCCATCAAACTCAAGAGTTATAAAAACACTCCATATTTATATTGTTATATATATTGTTAGATCTTTGTTTTAGTTAATTAGTTTAAAACTTTTGTAAAGTATTTTTTTGAAATCAACAAGAATTTAAAGTGAGGATAAAATCTATGGTGTAGTGTTAAAATAATTACATTATTCCATAGCTACAGAGAGGAAGAAAGGAAGACCATTCTCTGTGTCCCCATTTAATGTTCTTTTTCTCTGCCCCAGACATAACAGAGTACCATTTTCACTGCTTTTGGGTGGAAAATTTTATAGTAAAAGACAAATAAGTCTGAGGCCAAATACTACAGTCATTATTTTCATAATGGTTATGCTGTTTTGTTTATCCACAACAATTTTTTATCCACAACAAAAAAATGTGTATATATACTTGAACTTAGCCATTTAATTATGTTTATTTAGATATCTACCCCCTGCCAAGTTTTTGTAGTATTGTTCTGTTTTTTTGTTTACTTGCTTTACAAAATAGCACTATTGAGAGTTGCTGTTATTGGTGGTGTCGTTTTTGTTTTAAGAATATATGCCCACTGAGGATGTGCATTCTGCCTTTGCAAGAATCTGCTTCTGCTCTCAGGTCTCACCCCACCAAGGCAGGAGATGTCAACTGAGTCAAAACATTGTATACTTATTACTCTCAAGAGTAAATTTTTACTCATGTTGTGGGCAACTATTTGTTAACTTATAGTCTTCTTTACCCTATCAAAACTGTACATATTTAACTAATACTTCTAAAGTTAGAGTACAATGTCACAATTAATTTCTGTGCAGGGTGCAAAGGTACTTCATAAAAGTTCACTAATGCTGCCATTTTTCCCGATGTCACACAAACTACTAACTATAGCTGTAAACGGTCATGTCATCTTTCACTGTGCCATCATTATCTCATCATAAATGCTATTTATAAAAACAGGGATCTCTAGACCTTCAAGAGGGTGGAGGAGTGAGATGTGGAGATTGCCTTCCTCCCCACAAATACACCAGAAATACATCTACATGTGGAACAACGCCTACAGAACACTTACTGAATGCTGGCAAAAGACCTCAGACTTCACAAAAGGCAAGAAACTCCCCAAGTACCTGGGTTGTGCAAAAGAAAAAAGAAGAAACAGAGACAAAATAATAGGGACAGGACCTGCACCATTGGGAGGGAGCTGTGGAAGAGGAAGGGTTTCCAAACACTAGGAAGCCCTTTCACTGGCAGAGACGGGGGTTGGTGGTGGGGAAGCTTCAGAGCCACAGAGGAGAGCACAGCAAAGGTGGTGCAGAGGGCAAAGCAGAGAGATTCTGGCACAGAGGATCAGTACTGACCAGCACTCACCAGCCCGAGAGGCTTGTCTGCTCACCTGCCAGCCAGGATGGGTGTGGGCTGGGATCTGAGGCTCAGGCTATGGAGGTCAGATCCCAGGGAGAGGACTGGGGCTGGCTGCACGAACACAGCTTGAACAGGGCTAGTGCACCACAGCTAGCTGGGATGGAGTCTACGAAAAAGTCTGGACCTGCCTTAGAGGCATGAGCCCATTGTTTCAGGGTGCGCAAGGAGAGGGGATTCAGAGAACCATATAAACAATCTCCAGAGATGGGCATGAGCCACAGCTATCAATGCGGACACCAGAGATGGACATGAAACGCTAAGGCTGCTGCTGCAGCCACCAAGAAGCCTGTGTGTAAGCAGAGGTCACTATACACACCTCCCCTCCTGGGAGTCTGTGCAGCCCACCACTGCCAGGGTCCCATGATCCAGGGACAATTTTCCAAGGAGAACACACGGTGCATCTCAGGCTGGTACAAAATTACGCGAGCCTCTGCAGCTGCAGGATTGCCCTGCATTCTGTACCCCTCCCTCCCCCCATCCTGAGTGAGCCAGAGATCCCTAATCAGCTGCTAATTTAACCCTGGCCTGTCTGAGTGAAGAACATATGCCAGTGGGTGACCTACATGCAGAGGTGGGTCCAATTCCAAAGCTGAACCCCAGGAGCTGTGCAAACAAAGAAAAGGAAATCTCTCCCAGCAGCCACAGGAGCAGTGGATTAAATCTCCACAATCAACTTGATGTAACGTGCATCTGTGGAATCCCTGAATAGACAACGAATCATCCAAAAATTGAGGTGGTGGACTTTGGGAGCAATGATATATATATATATATTTTTTTTTTTTTCCTTTTTCTCTTCTTGTGAGTGTGTATATGTATGCTTTTTTGTGTGATTTTGCCTGTATAGCTATCATTTTACCATTTGTCCTAAGGTTTTGTCTCTCTGGTTTTTTTTTTTTTTTTTTTTTTTTTTTATTTTTAGCGCTTGTTATCATTGGTGGATTCATTTTTTGGTTTGGTTGCTCACTTCTTTCCTTCTTTTTTTTTTTCTTTTTTAAAATTACATTTTATTATTCTTTAAATTTTTAATAATTAATCATTTTACCTTTTGTCCTAAGGTTTTGTCTCTCTGGTTTTTTTTTTTTTTTTTTTTTTTTTTTAATTTTTAGCGCTTGTTATCATTGGTGGATTCATTTTTTGGTTTGGTTGCTCACTTCTTTCCTTCTTTTTTTTTTTCTTTTTTAAAATTACATTTTATTATTCTTTAAATTTTTAATAATTATTTTTTATTTTAATAACTTTGTTTTATTCTATTCTTCTCTTTCTTTCACTCTTTTATTCTCCATTGTCTTCTGAGCTGTGTGGCTGACAGGGTCTTGGTGTTCTGGCCGGGTGTCAGGCCTGTGCCTCTGAGGTGGGAGAGACAAGTTCAGGACATTGGGCCACCAGAGACTTCCTACCTCCATGTAATATTAAATGGTGAAAGCTCTCCCACAGATCTCCATCTCAATGCTAAGACCCAGCTCTACTCAACTACCAGCAAGCTACAGTGCTGGAAACTCTATGCCAAATAACTAGCAAGACAGGAACACAAAATCATCCATTAGCAGGGAGACTGCCTAAAATAATAATAAGGTCACAGACAACCCAAAACACACCACCGGATGCAATCTTGCCAACCAGAAAGACAAGATCCAGCCTCATTCTCCAGAAATCAGGCAAAAGTCCCCTCCACCAGGAAGCCTACACAGTTCACTGAACCAACCTCAGCCACTGGAGGCAGACATGAGAAACCATGGGAACTATGAACCTGCAGCCTGCAAAAAGGAGACCCCAAACACAGGAAGTTAAGCAAAATGAGAAGACAGAGACACACACAGCAGATGAAGGAGCAAGGTAAAAACCCACTAGACCAAACAAATGAAGAGAAAATAGGTACTATACCTGAAAAAGGATTCAGAGTAATGATAGTAAAGATGACTCAAAATCTTTGAAGTAGAATGGAGAAAATACAAGAAACGTTTAACAAGGACATAGAAGAGCTAAAGAGGAAACAAACAATGATGAACAACACAACAAATGAAGTTAAAAATTCTCTAGAAGGAATCAATAGCAGAATAACTGAGGCAGAAGAACGGATAAGTGATGTGGAGATAAAATAGTGGAAATAACTACCAAAGAGCAGAAGAAAGAAAAAAGAATGAAAAGAATGGAGGCCAGTCTCAGAGACCTCTAGCACAACATTAAACCCACCAACATTTGAATTTTAGGGGTCCCAGAAGAAGAGAAAAAGAAAGAGACTGAGACAATATTTGAAGAGAATATAGTTGAAAACTTCCCTAATATGGGAAAATAAATAGTTAATCAAGTCCAGGAAGTGCAGAGGATAAATCCAAGGAGAAACTCACCAAGACACATATTAATAAAACTATCAAAAATTAAATACAAAGAAAAAATATTAAAAGCAGTAAGGGAAAAACAACAAATAACATACAAGGGAATACCCATAAGGTTAACAGCTGATTTTTTGGCAGAAACTCTGCAAGCCAGAAGGGAGTGGCAGGAGATGTTTAAAGTGATGAAAGGGAAAACATACAACCAAGATTACTCTACCCCACAGGATCTCATTCACATTTGATGGAGAGATTAAAACATTTACAGAAGCAAAAGCTAAGAGAATTCAGTTGCACCAAACCAGCTTTACAACAAATGCTAAGACTCATATATATGCTTTCTACAACAGACCCACTTTGGACTTAGGGACACATACAGACTGAAAATGAGGGGATGGAAAAAGATATTCCATGCAAATGGTAATCAAAAGAAAGCTGGAGTAGCAATTCTCATATCAGACAAAATAGACTTTAAAACAAAGACAATTACAAGAGATAAAGGACACTACATAATGATCAAGGGGTCAATCCAAGAATAAGATATAACAATTGTAAATATTTATGCACCCAAATTAGGAGCACATCAATACATAAGGCAAATGCTAACAGCCATAAAAGGGGAAATCAACAGTAACACGATCATAGTAGGGGACTTTAACATCTCACTTTCACCAATGGACAGATAATCCAAAATGAAAATAAATAAGGAAACAGAAGCTTTAAATAACGTATTAAACAAGACAGACTTAATTGATACTTATAGGACATTCCATCCCAAAACAACAGAATATATTTTCTTCTCAACTGCTCATGGATTGTTCTGCGGGATGGATCATATGTTGGGTCGCAAATCAAGCCTTGGTAAATTTAAGAAAATTGATATCAAGTATCTTTTCTGATCACAATGCTATGAGACTGACTAGATATCAATTATAGAAAAAATCTATAAAAATATAAATACATGGAGGCTAAATAGTACACTACTTAATCACCAAGAGATCATTTAAGAAATCAAAGAGCAAATCAAAAAATACCTAGAAGCAAATGACAATGAAAACATGACAACCCAAAACCTATGGGATGTAGCAACAGCAGTTCTAAGAGGGAAGATTATAGCAATACCATCCTATCTCAAGAAACAAGAAATATCTCAAGTAAACAACCTAACCTTACAACTAAAGCAATTAAAGAAGAAGAAGAACAACAACAAAAAAACAAAGTTAGCAGAAGGAAAGAAACCATAAAGATCAGATCAGAAATAAATGAAAAAGAAATGAAGAAAACAATAGCAAAGATCAATAAAACTAAAAGCTGGTTCTTTGAGAAGATAAACAAAATTGATACACCATTAGCCAGACTCATCAAGAAAAAAAGGGTGAAGACTCAAATCAATAGTATTCAAAATGAAGAAGGAGAACAACAGGCACTACAGAAATATAAAGGATCATGAGAGATTAGTGCAAGCAACTATATACCAATAAAATGGACAATGTGGAGGAAATGGACACATTATTAGAAAAGCACAGTCTTCCAAGACTGAACCAGGAAGAAATAGAAAATATAAACAGACCAATCACAAGCACTGAAATTGAGACTGTGATTAAAACTCTTCTAACAAACAAAAGCCCAGAACCAGATGGCTTCATAGGCGAATTCTATCAAACATTTAGAGAAGAAACTAACAATTATCCTTCTCAAACTCTTCCAAAATATAGCAGAGGGAGGAACACTCCCAAACTCATTCTACAAGGCCACCATCACCTTGATATCAAAATGAAACAAAGAAGTCACAAAGAAAGAAAACTACAGGCCAATATCACTGATGAACACAGATGTAAAAATCCTCAACAAAATATTAGAAAACAGAATCCAACAGCACATTAAAAGGATCATACACTTGATCAAGTGGGGTTTATCCCAGGAATGCAAGGATTCTTCAATATATGCAAATAAATCAATGTGAAACACCATATTAACAAACTGAAGGAGAAAAACCATATGATCTTCTCAATAGATGATGAAAAAGCATTCCACAAAATTCAACACCAATTTATGATAAAAACCTTACAGAAACTAGGCATGGAGGGAACTTACCTCAACATAATAAAGGCCATATAAGACCAATCCACAGCCAACATTGTTCTCAATGGTGAAAAACTGAAAACTTTTCCAGTAAGATCAGGAGCAAGGCAAGGTTACCCACTTTCACCACTATTATTCAGCATAGTTTTGGAAGTATTAGCCACAGAAATCATAGAAGAAAAATAAATAAAAGGAATCAAAATCGAAAAAGAAGAAGTAAAGCTGTCACTGTTTGCAGATGACATGATACTATACATAAAGAATCCTAAAGACACTACCAGAAAACTATCAGAGCTAATCAATGAATTTGGTAAAGTAGCAGGATACAAAATTAATGCACAGAAATCCCTTGTACTCCTCTAAACTAATGATGAAAAATCTGAGAGTGAAATTAAGAAAACACTCCCATTTACCATATCAACAAAAATAATAAAATACCTAGGAGTAAACCTGCCTAGGGAGACAAAAGACTTGTATGCAGAAAACTATAAGACAGTGATGAGAGAAAGTAAAGATGATACAAACAGTTGGAGAGATATACCGTGTTCTTGGATTGGAAGAATTAACATTGTGAAAATGACTATACTAACCAAAGCAGTCTACAGATTTAGTGCAATCCCTATGAAACTACCAATGGCATTTTTCACAGAACTAGAAGAAACAATTTCAAAATTTGTATGGAAACACAGAAGACCCCGAATAGCCAAAGCAATCCTGAGAAACCGAACGGAGCTAGAGGAATCAGGCTCTTGACTTCAGACTATACTACAAAGATACAGTAATCAAGACAGTATGGTAGTGGCACAAAAACAGAAATATAGATCAATGGAACAGGAGAGAAAACCCAGAGAGAAACCCACACACATATGGTCACCTTATCTTTGATAAAGTAGATAAATATATACAATGGAGAAAAGACTGCCTCTTCAATAAGTGCTGCTGGGACAACTGGACAGCTACATGTAAAAGAATGAAATTAGAACACTCCCTAACACCATACAAAAAAAAAAATAAACTCAAAATGTATTAAAGACCTAAATGTAAGGTCAGACACTGTAAATCTCTTAGAGGAAAACATAGGCAGAACACTCTATGACATGAATCACAGCAAGATCCTTTTTTACCCACCTCCTAGAGAAATGGAAATAAAAACAAGAAGAAATGGGACCTAATGAAACTTAAAAGCTTTTGCACAGCAAAGGAAACCATAAAGAAGATGAAAAGACAACCCTCAGAATGGGAGAAAATATTTGCAAATGTAGCAACTGACAAAGGATTTATCTCCAAAATTTACAAGCAATTCATGAAGCTCAATATCAAAAATCAAACAACCCAATCCAGAAATGGGCAGAAGACTTAAACTGACATTTCTCCAAAGAAGATATACAGATTGCCAACACACGCATGAAAGAATGCTCAACATCACTAATCATTAGAGAAATGCAAATCAAAGCTACAGTGACATATCACTTCACTCCAGTCAGAATGGCCATCATCAAAAAATCTACAAACAATAAATGCTGGAGAGAGTGTGGAGAAAAGGGAACCCTCTTGCACTGTTGGTGGGAATGTAAATTGATACAGCCCCTATGGAGAACAGTATGGATGTTCCTTAAAAAACTAAAAATAGAGCTACCATATGACGCAGGAATCCCACTGCTGGGCATATGCCCTGAGAAAACCATTATTCAAAAAGAGTCATGTACCACAATGTTCATTGCTGCTCTATTTACAATAGCCAGGACATGGAAACAACCTAAATTTCCATCCACAAATGAATGGATAAAGAAGATGTGGCACATATATACAATGGAATATTACTTTGCCAGTAAAAGAAACAAAATTGAGTTATTTGTAGTGAGGTCTTATAGTCTGTCATACAGAGTGAAGTAAGTCAGAAAGAGAAAAATAAATACCATATGCTAACAAATATATATGGAATCTAAAAAAATGTTTATGAAGGGGCAGGACAGGAATAAAGATGCAGATGTAGAGAATGGACTTGAGGACATGGGGAGGGGAATGGTAAAATGGAATGACGTGAGAGAGTGGCATGGACCAATATATACTATCAACTATAAAATATATAGCTAGTGGGAAGCAGCCGCATAGCCCAGGGAGATCAGATGTGTGCTTTGTTACCACCTAGGGGGTTGGGATAGGGAGTTTCAGAAGGAGATGCAAGAGGTAGGTGATGGGGATATATGTATATGTATAGCTAATTCACTTTGTTATAAAGCAGAAACTAACATACCTTAGTAAAGCAATTATACTCCAATAAATACGTTAAAAAAAAAACAGGGATCAACTTTATTTTTTGATTCGCTTCTATATACCAGATACAGTCACTTTATAGTTTTGAGACATTTCTCTATAATCATCTGTTCTCATCAATATATAATGGGGTTTTAAGAAGAGACACTGTTACATATCTGTCAGGGCCCCACTTTACAGAAAGGTAGGTGTAGAAGCACCCAGTATAAAAGCTCGCTTTTGCCAGTTTTACTATTATTTTACAAGCTACACATAAGGCTATGGCTAGTATCATTATTCATAACTGATTTTCAGGACACAGGTGGAACTGGTATTAATTTATCATAATCTTATAAACAGTATATCTGTACTGGTTTTCATGTATCATGAAACTAAAAAATTCCCATTAAATAGTATTAGCTTAACAATATCCAATCCAAACTCATTCAAAAACATGTTTACTCATATAAATGAACTCATTTTTAGCCTCTTCACATTTTGTCTTTAAACTGCCTACTAACAGGAAAAAAAAGAAAAGAAAATATACTTAAATGTTTACATCTCTTATCTCTGTGAGATATATAACAGATTTCCTACAACAGATGTGTACTGCATTTCTAATTATAAAATTATCAATAAATGTTATTTTCAAATATTCTCTTTTGTGGTTTTTAAAGTATTTCAGAGATACCTTAAAATACCTTTTGCTTTTGCTGTGTGTGTGTGTGTTTGCACGTGTGTGTGTGGAGAGGGTTATGGAAGATCTTTGAATAAATTAAAAATACAAGATATAGAGAACTAGAGACTGTGTATATTGCCCCAAATTTAGTTTGTTTCAATTTTGTATTGCATGCTATTTCAGAAAAATTTATTACTTCTTTCCTTTACTCATTTAGTCATCATTTAACTCAGCAAATATTGAATGTTAACCATATGCTTGGGCCTGTCACAGACATTCTGAATTGTGAAGTTTCATTGTTTATCCTCAAGGGTCTAATATCAGAAAGCTATATTTTGTAGAGATGAGTAAAATACAATTTGTAAAATAATTATTTAGTGAGATGGTAAATTATTAACTCTCAGGTCCTTGAAAAGCTTCATAAATCTGTTCAATCCTTCATTACTGTGTGTTCAAATTACACACTCTATAACATTGATCTGGTTTTCAAAATAGATATTTACCCTGGTAAGTATGGTTTCTGCAGAAAGGATTGTTTTAGTTCACTAACTAGATCAATATTTTATATCAATTGACTGACATTTTAGTCCACATTTTTTTCCTCTGAGTTTGGTTATAGTATAGTATTCCATCAGATATTGTCCAAAAGAGAAGGAATTATTCATTGGTTATCTGGACTAGAGATGAGGGATTATGTCTTACTGATTTGATAGTATTTATGTTTTTATTACATATAATTTATATTGTCTAGTAGTGTCCTGCACATGTACAGGACACAATATTTAATAAATGAAGGATCATTAAGTATTATCATCTATATGATCTATTTTATTTTAATTTCTCATTAACACTATCAAGGATTAAAACATCCATACTTAGTCTTAGAATTGAAACTGGATGACACCCCATGCAATCTGGGTAGTTCACTGGTAAATTTTATAACACCAAAATTCAAATTATCATAACATGGAATTTGGAATTAGAAGACATTGATTTAAGTACTAAGTCTTCAGTGTCTGAACTTGGATAAGCCATTTTACTTCTCTTAAACTGAGTTTTATCATTTTAAAAATGGAGCTAATAATATTTATTTCAGTTGTGAGGAGAATTCTAAAAAGACAAAATGTATAAGAAGGCATATTTTAAATTGCAAAGCACTACACATTTGTTATGGATAAAAGTCATATTATATCACTGTTTGGAATGATAGTCCACTAAAAGCATGTTGTAGAAATGAGATTACTAGGTAATGGTGGGAAACAGAGGTGGACAAGGGGAGAGAAAAGAGAAGAGAATATATAAAGACAAACTCTGTATACTCCTTAATTGTGCTGTGGTCTGCATTTGACCAATTCACCCTCACAATAAGATTTCTTAAAACTTCCTTCTAACTCTGAGAAACAATATTACTTACCCTAATATTAAACAAGATAATGAATTATTTGAGTTTTAAACTGTAAATGTGAGTTTGAATTAATAAATTACTAAGACTCATTTTAGAACTATCAGGTTGATACTTATTAATATCAGGTTGTACTGTACTGACATCAGGTTGATACATATTGAATGAATTTAGCTCAGCTTGATCTATCGTTTTTGGTAGTGAGTTCATAATGAAAAACAAAAAAAAAGGAGGTGAGAAACAAGTCAATGTGAGCAAAGATAGCAAAAACAAAAAGATCAAAACTAGTAAATAATTATCTACACTGTACAAAATGTTTAAAATACATAGATGGATTAGAATTACATGGAAAAACAATGGCAAGAGAAACATTTTTATTTTTTATTTTATTTTGTGTGTGTGTGTGTGTGTGTTTTTGCGGTACGCGGGCCTCTCACTGTTGTGGCCTCTCCCGTTGCGGAGCACAGGCTCCGGATGTGCAGGCTCAGCGGCCATGGTTCACGGGCCCAGCCGCCCCGTGGCATGCGGGATCCTCCCGGACCGGGACACGAACCCGTGTCCCCTTCATTGGCAGGCGTACTCTCAACCACTGCGCCAGCAGGGAAGCCCAGAAACATTTTTAAAGGACAGGAATAGAGAGTGGCATGAAAAGTTTAATAACTAAAACTAAAAATTAAAGGCACAGACATTCATTTCTGCTTCCATCCATAACCAAGCCACCAGCCCTTTGGTAGAAATACCGTAAAAGAGGAGACAATGGAATTAACAGACACGAATTTCAAACAGCTATTAGAAATATATTCAAAACTCTGAAGGAAATATAAACAAAATACTTTAAATAAAGTCATGAAAAGAAACTATAAGAGACTTAGTGAGAAAAAATAAAATATCTGAAACAAAAACATCACCACAGGCTCCTTCTGTGGTCTGTGCACATGTGTTCCCGGTAGCAGCCACAGAGTTTCTCTGGGGCCAAGATGGCAGGAGCTGAGCATCAGGTGCTGGAGTGGAGGCCTGAGTGACCCACTGTGCCTTTTGAGCTGGGCCCTTGGGAGCCAGGCATGCAGGGAATCTGTGGAGCCACCCTGTTTTTCCTGTCACCTGGGAAGGTGAGGAACTAAGATAAGGTGTTTGCCATGGTTAGTCACTGGAGGCAGTAGCCAGCTGCCTAACCTGAATAGAGGCAAATAGGACAACATGGAGCTGCTGTTGTAGATACCCTTTGCCTTGAAGTTGCTGGGCCACCAGCAGCCCAACACAGACATGGAGATCTAGCAGATTTTATTGGCTGAAAATGTAAGTGAAGAAACTTCTAGAAATGTAGATTTTCATAACTTCATGGCAAAGAGAAAGAAATGACAGAATTTTGTCTTCATGACGGACCTCCTTATGCAAATGGTGACCTTCACGTAGGACATGATTTAAATAAGATTTTGAAAGACATGACCGGCTGAAATCTTATGATGACAGTTTCCAAACTACATTTTGTGTCAGGATGATATTGTAATGGGTTACTCACTGAAGTAAAAGTATTACCAGAACTTGGTGAAAAAGCTCAGAATCTTTCATCCGTGAAATTAGAAAGTTCATTTGGTAAAGCAGCCAATGAGAAACAGAAATCGGCATTTAGTCTTTGGATAGTAATGGTAGATTGCAATAATTGCTACTCTACATTTGGTAGAAAATATGAAGCCAAACAATTGAGAATTTTCTAATAAGTGTTTGATAACAGCTTGGTTTATCGATTTTACAAAACCTGTGTTTTGGTTTCCCTGGTCAAGGACTGCTTAGGTTCTGCTTCAGCAGAACTTGAATAAAATCCTGAGTGTGTCAGTTGTTCTACACATTTAAAATCTCTCACTTGAAACTTTCTAAGTTGGCATCCCGTATAGATAGTTTATCTTCTGTTAGCTTTTTTAGTCTGAACCACACAGTCTTGGACTTTTCCAGCCAGTTGTGTTGTTTGCTATGTGCCCAAATCCAAGTACACTATTGAGAAATGTTCCAGTTCTGGAAATATCTATATATTTCCTGCAGATAAAGTAACACCTGTTGCTTCTACTTTGGAAACAATATTTGAAATTATTTCAATATTTTCAAGTGTAACTTTGAAAAATGGTATTTGTACCCATCCTATATTTCCTGATAAAGCTCTCCTCTTTTATCTTCAAATTATACGACCATAACAAAACGAACAGGATTGGTTCACACATTCCCAATTCATGATAAGGAAGATTACAGTGTAGATTTTCAACACAACCTGTTAATGAATTTTTCACTAGATTAGAATGACATTTTCACAGATGTTTCAGATCCTAAACTTCAAAGACTGTACTTAAAGAAGGAACTGTTGCGGTAATAAATGTGTTTCAAGCAGCAAAGCATTTGTTGAAAGAGGATTATTTGGTATTTAGCTATCCTTATGACTGGAGGACTCAGAAACCAGTGGTTACTCATGTCTGCAAGCAGGGGTTTGTAAGATATTCAGACCACATTAATTTTACGACCACAGCCAAGGAATTGTTTTAAAAGGAGGAATTTCCTCCTAGATCAAGAGTTAATGCCATGGTCAAAATCATGGACACACAACTATATTAGTATATATCAAGGCAAAGAGATTGAGTTGTTCAAATTCCTATGTTTTGTAATAATACACAAGATGAATTATTGATCAACATCCAAACCATTGATCATATTATTGAAGAAGTGGAACAACACAGCAGTGATATCTAATAGACTCCTTCCCCTGAGCAACTGCTTCCAAAAGAAGTCAAATCTCAGATTGGTGGTCCTGATACCTTGGAATATGTGCTAGGCCAGGATATTTTAAACATCTGGTTTAATAGATTTTCATGGCTTCATGTTCTTCCAGGTACTGACTAAAGAGGCAATTTGTACTTGAGAGGAAAAGTCCAGCTTAGTGGTTGCTTTCAGTCTTTTTTGATTAACATGTGTGACAGCAAGGAAAAAAGCACTTAGTAAGACAGTGGTTGTCAGGAATTAACCTTGGAGAAAGGGATAATAGATGTTTAAATCTTTGAGAATATCATTAATCATAATGTTGTCATCAGTGGAACACAAGATAAAAGCAGGGAGCCTCCCTACAGTACTGATATCCTTCTTTGGTGGTAGTTGAGTCTTGTGTCGTCATTAAAGTGACAGTTGGTTCATCTGTTCTTAATGCTGCCAGAGATGTTAGCAAGTTTAGGAATACCATGTGCTTTTTTGTGGGGGAGGGGGTGGCTTGTTTCAGTACAGAACTGGTTCCAGTCCTGCTAAGGATACATGTGTCATAGACCAGTATGCTACACTTAAGTGTAGGATTTTGCAAACAAGATTATTGAGTCATATAAACAATATGATCTTGGAAAAGTTGTTTACCTATTACAAGCATTTTATGTCACTGAACTCTCTTTTATTTCAGTGTAATCAAAGTTAGGCTTTATTGTGAAAATGAAAATGATCTCAAATCAACTCAAATGAAGTTAAATCAAATCAACTTGTCAGACTGCATCAACTAAAATTTTGGATGTAATATTTTTTTTGCTTTCACTCTTTCTCATGGCTGAAGACATATTCTAGCACATACCTCATGTTAAAGAACTCAAGAGTGTTTTTCGTACTGAGTAGAATAGTACAATAAAGAACTGGAAGAAGCAAGATAGGCAGAAGCAGTAAAGAGTGCATGTGCAATGAGAGATTCATTTATTGGAAGCATTTCTGGCAAAAATGCAGCAGAGTACAAGGCTATCACTGTGGTGGAACTTGGCCTGCTTTTTGAGGTAGTAGAGAGGCAATGAACTGAGGAGACTTCTCGTACCCCTCAGTTGAAGGAATTAATGATGACTTCTCACACAACTTTACTCACTCAACAACCTTGAGCAATAAATGCAGATGTAACTGAGCTTAAAGGCACAATCCTAATTAGTTTAGAAGGTGGTGATATTTCTGAAGAGTTTTCACATAAAGTGATTGTCATGCCAACTACCAAAGAAAAATACCCTCCTTGTTGGAAGTATACAGCTGCATCATCAGATAAACTCTGCCCTTGTGTTCAGAAGTAAGTGGTTGAAAGTAGTACTTAACTTTGTTATTAACAGCTCTCTGAGCAAGAACACCCTGACAGTACTGACTAGGGGTTTAATGGACTGTTTATAATGGAAAGAAATAGAAGATTTAGATAACGAGTGAAAGAGTAAATAGTGGAGGATGGATATCAAATCACAATTATAAAAGAAGTATCTACTATAAATAGAGATAGAATAATGTGCATATATACATGTGAAAAAATATATATGTAGGTGTATTATATCATATATCCATATCACGGACGTATTCAGACATAGATATTGACTATCTTGCATTCAAATGTGGCTAAGCTGAGAATATTTTATATTTCATAAATATTTTTGACACAGTATTTAAAATTCTATAGTGTCCGAAAATGAAGACACTCTGGAAAACTTAAAACAAATAAACAGATGATCTTAGTAGCAGGGAAATATGGTAGGAAAAAAGATCAGCAAGCTTGGAGATACCATAATAGAAAATATCCAAATTAAAGCAAGAAAAAAGTGTTCAGAAAAATATTAATTCTCCAATGCACATCCAGTATGGTTTTCCACAAAAGAGGAAGACAGAAAAAAATGGGAAAAATATGGCAGAAATTTTTCAAATTTGACAAAACTGCGAATCTAAGTCCCAAAAAGCTGAACAAATTTCAGTAGGATAAACACAAAGAAAACCACAACAAGCCACGTCATCATCAGACTACTGAAAACAAGATAAAGGAAATCTTTAAAAAAGACAGAAGGGGAAATAATATAGAGGGGAACAAAATAAGAGTAATTGTGGGCATATGGTCAAAAATAATGTAAATCAGAAAAAGTAGAAGAGTATCTATGAAGTGCTGGAAGAATAAAGAAAAAAAGAACAAAAAACAAATCCAGTGAACCAAGAATTGTTTATCCAGCAAAAGTATACTTCAAAAATAGAAAGACATATAGACAATTCAAATAAAAAAAGTAGACAAAATTAATCTCTTAAAGAAATTTATTACAAGAAATGTTAAAGATAGTGTTTTGGTGTGATTAATTAAAGACGTAAATAGTAAATTTTGGAACAACCACAAAATTGATTATGTAAATATCATCCTCCTGTACTTACTCTAAGTATATTAATCTTAAATAGTCTACATTTCAAATATCTTCTAGATAGGTGATCACACACATATTTTATACAAGTACTTGCTTATATTCATTAAATATTTAGAGCAATGATTCATAACACATCTATGAAGATTTTGAAACATGTAGATGTTCAGGCCCCACCCAAGATTAATTGAATCAAAATCACTAGGTTAGCAGTTCTGAGCAGTTCTTCAAATTTAAGGAATTCAAAAGCACACTGAAAAGTTTTTGTGCTTATTCAGACTGAACCTTTGAACTCTCTGAAGGTTAAAAACCTTCATTTTTTTTCTCTTCTTCCTGCTTTCCCCACAGTAGCAAATTCAGGTTTGCTGATTTCAATAAAAGGAAAAATAACATAATCAAAACTTGTCCAAGGGTGGGGGTGGGGACAATGCATACAGATGCCAAACCAGCTGAGTGATGCTCACATATTGTTGCAGCATTTTGACACTCAATGTATTTTGTTTGATCTAAGGGAAAAAAAGCAGAAGACACTAATTATTGGGTTGGCCAAAAAGTTAGTTTGGGTTTTTCTGTCAGATACTACAGAAAAACCAAATGAACTTTTGGTCAAACCAATACTAGTACCAAAAATGAAAGTGAGGACATTATTGCAGAAAGAGGGGAATTAAAAAGATAATAAAAGAAACTATGAACAACTCTGTGCCCACAAATTTAATAGCCTAGATGAAATGGGTCAATTTCTTGAAAGACATGATCTGCCAGAACTCACATAGTAGAAATAGATAATCTGAATAGAAATATATTTGTCAACTAAATCAAATCAATAATTAATTAAAAAAAGCATCAGATCCAGATGTGTTCAATGGTGAATTCTACAAAACATTTAAAGAAGAAATTATAACAATCCTTTATAAGCTCTTTTAGAAGATAGAGGCAGTGGAGATACTTCCTAACTTATTCTATGAGGCCAGCATTACTATAATACCAAACCCAGACAAAGACATTATAAGATAAGGTAACTGCAAATCAATATCTCTATGAAAATAGATGTATGAACTCTAAACAAAATATAAGTAAATCAAATCCAACAATGTATAAAAATAATTATACACCATTACCAAGTGAGATTTATTCCAGTTGTGCAAAGCTGGTCCATCTTTCAAAGATCAATTAATGTAATTCATTAATTAATGTAATTCTTTAACCTACATCTGTGTGTTGAAGAAGAAAAATCACTTGATCACATCAACAGATATGGAAAAAGCATTTGACAAAATTCAACACCCATAAAATAAAAACTCTCAGAAAGTTGGGAATAAAGGGAAACTTCCTCAACTTGATAAACAAATATGTACAAAAAACTGACTACAATCATCATACTTAATGATGAGAAATTTGAAACTTTCCCACTAAGATCAGAAACAAGACAAGAATTTCCCCACTCACCACAGTTTTTCAGCATCACACTAGAAGTCCTAGCTAATGAAATAAGAAAAGAAAATGAAATAAGAGTTATATAGTTTGAGAAGGAAGAAATAAAACTGTCACTGTTTACAGATGACATAGTCACCTACATAGAAAATCTGAAAGAATCAAGAAGAAAAAAAGACCTCCAAGAACTGATAAGTGATTATAGTAAGGTTGCAGGATACAAGATTAATATACAAAAATCAATCACTTTCCTATACACCAGCAATGAACAAGGGGAATTTAAAATTAAAAACAAAATACTGTTTACATTAGCACCCCTCCAAAATAAAATACTAGGAAATAAAACTAACAAAATATGTACACTATGTATGTGAAGAAAACTACCAAACTCTGATGAGAGGAATCAAAGAGAAACTAAATAGAGGGAGGGATATTCCACGGTCATGCATCATGAGACCTAATATTGTCAAAATGTCAATTCTTCCCAACTTGATCTATATAGATCTTCAATGTAATCTTAATCAATAACACTGTAAGTTATTTTTTGAGTATCAACAAACTGATTCTAAAATTTATATGGAGAGGCAAAACACCCAGAATAGCTAACACAATATTGTAAAAGAGCAAAGTTGGAGACTGAAACTACTTGGCTTGAAGACTTAATTATAAAGCTACAACAATCAAGACAATGTGGCACTGGTGAAAGAATAGAAAAATAAATCAGTGGAACACAGTAGAGAGCCCAGGTATTTCATCCATGTAAATATACTCAACTGATCTTTGACAATGAAGCAAAGGCAATATAATGAAGAAAAAGTAGTCTTCTCTACAAATGCTGTTGGAACAACTGGACATCCATAGACAAAAATATGAATCTAGGCACACACCTTAAACCATTAAAAAAAAGTAACTCAAAATGGACCATAGGCTTAAATGTAAAACACAAAACTGTAAAACTCTTAGAAGACAACATAGTAGGAAATCTAGATGTCCTTGTGTTTGGTAATGACTTTTTAGATATAGCAGTAAAGGCACAAACAAAAAATTCATAAGCTGTACATTAAAATTTAAAACTCCTCTAAGAAAAGATAGTATCAAGAGAATAAAAAGGCAAGCCACAGAATGGAAGAAAATATTTGCAAAAGATATATTTGATAAAGGATTTTTTGTGCAAACTATACAAAAATCTCTTAAATCTCAAAACAAAAAAGAAACAACCCAATTTAAAAATGGGTGACTATCTTAACTGATATCTCATCAAGGAAGCGATACAGATGAAAATAAGCATATGAAAAGATGCTCCACTTAAGTCATCTAGGAAATGCAAATTAAAATAACAATGTGATACCACTACAAACCTGTTAACATGGTTACCATCTAGAATACAAACAACAAATGCTGGTGAGGATGTGGAACAACAGGAATTTTCATTCATTGCTGATGGAAATCAAAATAGTTTTTTCTATATTATTAAGATGTTTTGACATCGTAAAAAATCTTTCTAGCTGGGACTAGCCAATTCTTAGAGATTGCAAAAGACCCAGCTGCAAGCATGCCTTTGATATATGCACACTACAATCCCAAGCCATTCCTCCTCTAGTTGGCCTATACACCCCAGGAGGCAGTATTCCTCTGCCTTAACCATCCCTGAGCCAGGTACCCAGCAATTAGTGACCATCCTTATACCTTAGAGACCACCAAATTATTCAGATTATCCAATCTAAAGTTATTCACCCTGCCTTGCTTTGCCTTTCTTAAAGAATCCCCGTTAAGGCTCTGGCCTAAGCTTTCCCCCTGCTCCTCTCTTATGCCTCCTGACCACCCTAGTTTTCTTCCATACCTCCAGTCTCTAAGACCTGTGGGAATAGCAAACCTTGTTTATTCCTGAGCCCTTCCCCTGTCTCCTCTTGTGGCCACACTTAACTGACAACCTCATAAAAGGACACAGAACATATAGCCACTTAAGAGGGCAGTTTGGTGGTTTCTGACAAAAACAAACATACTCCTACTGTATGATCCAGCAATCATACTGCTTGATATTTACCTAGAGTTGAAAACTTATGTCAACACAAAAACCTGTGCAGGGATGTTAGTAGCAGAGTTATTCATAGTTGTCAAAACTGGGAAGAAAACGAGTCGTCCTTCAGTAGGTGAGAAAATGTGGATAAACTGTGGTACATTCAGATAATAGAATATTATTAAGGGCTAAAAAGAAATGTGCTATCAAGCCATGAAAAAATATAGAGAAAACTTAAATACATATTACTAAGTGAAAGAACTTTTCATACTGAAAAGTTACATATTGAATGATTCCAACTATATGTCACTTAAGAAAAGGCAAAATTATGAAGAAGTAAAAAATCAGTGGTTGTTGGGGTTGGGGGGTGTGGGGGAGTGGAAAGATTAGGTGCAGCAAAGAGGATTTTTAGGGCAGTGAAACTACTCTTCATGATAGTATAATGGTGGATACACATTATTATACATTTATCCAAACCCACAGAATGTATAACATAGAGTGAACCCTAACATAAACAATGAATTTTGAGGGATTTGATGTATCAAGGAAGGTTCATCAACTATAAAAAAATACCACACTTGTGGGTGATATTAATAATGGAGGGATAAGCGTGTATGGGGTCAGGGGGCACATGGAAATTCTCTATACCTTCTGCTCAATATTGCTATAGACCTAAAACTCTAAAAAATAAAGTCTATTAAAAAATTAAAGCATTGGAAAATGTACTATGCAAAATATAACAAGAGTTCAAATGACTCAGTAACAGGATAGACTTCAGAACAAGAAATATTACTAAGTGATAAAGAAGGGTGGTTCAAAATAATAAAAGGGTAAATTTATAAATAAGTTATGTAAATAATGATAATGAAAAATAATATTTTAATATTTGAGAGAGATCTAAGAACATGCTTAAAGAAAGATTTATAGACTGAAATATTTAAAACAGAAGAAAAATCTCATAAAATTATCTACTTTTGTACCTTTAGAGGTTATGAAACAAAAATATGTTAAACCTATAGTAAATGAAGAGAACTAATAAATAAATAGCAAAAAGGAAATAGAAAATTAAAAAATACAGAAAAACTATGAAATCCAAAGCTGTTTATTTTTAAAGATCAAAAAATTCTATAAATTTCTAGTTAGATTGATGAATATGAAAGGAGAAATGAGGCATATTACCAATAGCATAAACAAAAGAGGGGCAGCCTTAAAAATCCTAAAGATATTAAAAGGTTAAAAAAGGAAATATGATAAACTATGTGCCACAAAAATTGGTAAATCAAAGGAGGTGGATAATCCCCTAAAATGTAACAAATTACCAAAACTTACACAGGAAGAAAAAAATATGTGAATAGAGCTTACTGTACCAAAGAAATAAATGTGAAGGCAAAATCCTTACCAAAAAAGAAAGTTTGAAGGCCATATGGGTTTGTTGGTAATTTTACCAAATGTTTACCAAAGAAATAACTACAATCATATGTACAATTTTCCCAGAAGAAGTAGAGAAGAAAACCCTCCTTAACTCATCTAGTGAGACCATCATTATCCTGATGCTATAACCCCATAAAGTATATAAAAGAAAAATATATTGCCAACTAATATTTTTCAGCATCATGAAAGTAAAAATCTTTAACAAAACATTAGAAAATTGACTTCAGCAATAGAAAAGATAATACATCTTGAATGAGCAGTGTAAGCTTGGTTAAACCTCAGAAGACTAATCAATGTAATTTACCATATCTAGCCACATGATTATCTATATAGATGCAGAAAATTTTGACAAAATTCAACATCCATTGACATTAAAAATTGTCAGCAAGACACAAATGAAAGGGAATTTTCTTAATTAGATACAAGGCATCTAAAAATAACTATAGTTACCATCATAGTTAATAGTAAAGTTAATAAATTTCCCCTAAGATCAGTAAAAATGAAGGATAAAGAAAATTCTTGTGCATTTAGAATGAAACTCACTAAAATAATTTTGAGTGAAAAATCCAGATATAAAGTATAAACACTTTATTTAAAGTTCACACTATGGCAACACCAAAGTGTTTGGTATGTACACTTAAATGGTTGTATTTTAGAGAAAAGCAAAATAGTGATTATTATAAGATGTAAGATAGTAACAAATTTGGGGCATGGGGGACAACATTCTATTTACTGATATGAGTAATGATTACATGCTTGTTTACTATAAGTAATTTTTAAGTTGTAAACATTTTAACACATTTGGAAACAGGAGGTTAATTAGAAAGTTAAATGGGAATTTAGTGGGGTCCACAGAGAGTGCACCTATAAAGGCTGTTTAACCCTATGCTAGTCTAAAAAAAGTAGAACAAAGTTTTCCATGTTACCCAGTCTCTCTCAGCTAAGGAGGAGTTCAGAGGGAAGTAGACGATATTTCTAACCAGAAATTAAGTTTGACTGTAGTTTGAAACATTCTTTGTGTCATATTCCTGGGGCAGTTGCCGTATATTACAAAATAATATACAATATTACACATTGCATATACTATATTATATGCTATTTTATATATCATTATAATATTCTTTAATTTTTATTGGAGTACAGTTGATTTACAATGCTGTGTTAGTTTCTGCTGTACAGCAAATAAATATACAAATATCCACTATTTTTTAAGATTTTTTCCCATATAGATCATTACAGAGTATTGAGAAGAGTTCCCTGCACTATACAGTAGGTCCTTATTAGCTATCTACCTTATATATAGTAGTATGTATATGTAAATCCCAATCTCCCAATTTATCCCTCCTCTGCCCCTGCTCCCCTCCACCCACCGGTAACCATAAGTTTGTTTTCTACATCTGTGACTCCATTTCTGTTTTGTAAATAAGTCCATTTGTACCATTTTTTTATATTCCACATACAAGTGATATCAAATGATATTTTGTCTTTCTCTGTCTGAATTACTTTGCTCAGTTTGATAAACTCTAGGTGCATCCATGTTGCTGCAAGTGACATTATTTTATTCTTTTTATATGGCTGAGTAATATTCCATTGTGTACATGTACCACATCTTTTTTATCCATTCTGCTGTTGATGGACATTTAGGTTATATTGTAAATAGTGCTGCAATGAATATTGGGGCATATGTATATTTTTGAGGTATTGTTTTTTCTGGATATATGCCCACGAGTAGAATTGCAGGGTCATATGGTAGCACTATTTTTACTTTTTGAAGAAGCTCCATACTATTCTCCATAGTGGCTGTACACATTTACATTCCCACCAACAGTGTAAGAGGGTTCCCTTTTCTCCACACCCTCTCCCGCACTTATTTTTTGTAGATTTTTTAATGAAGACCATCACCAGTGTGAGTTATACCTCATTTTAGCTTTGATTTGCATTTCTCTACGAATTAGTGATGTTGAGCATCTTTTCATGTGCTTTTTAGCCATCTGTGCATCTTCTTTGGAAAAATGTCTATTTAGATCTTCTGCTATATTTTGGTTGGGTTATTTGTTTTTTGATATTGAGCTGCATGAGCTATTTGTATATTTTGGAGATTAACCCCTTGTCAGTCTCTTCATTTGCAAATATGTCTCCCATTCTGTGGGTTGTCTTTTGTTTTATTTATGGTTTCCTTTGCTGTGCAAAACTTTTAATTAGGTCCCACGTTTTAATTTTTGCTTTTATTTTCATTACCATAGGAGGAGGACCAAAAAATATCCTGCTGTGATTTATGTCAGAGAATGTTGCTTATGTTTTCCTCTATGCATTTTATAGTATTCAACTGTACATTTAGTTCTTTAATCCATTTTGAGTTTATTTTTGTGTATGGTGTTAATTTCATTTCTTTGCATGCAGCTGTCCAGTTTTCCCAGCAGCATTTATTGAAGAGACTGTCTTTAATTAATTGTATAGTCTTGCCTCCTTTGTCATAGATTAGGTGACCATAGGTGTTTGGGTTTATCTCCTTCTATCCTGTTCCACTGATCTATATTTCTGTTTTTGTGCCAGTACTGTACTGTTTTGATGACTGTAGCTTTACAAAGCATAGTCTGAAGCATACAAAGCATAGTCTGAAGTCAGGGAGCCTGAATCCTCCAGCTTCATTTTTCTTTTTCAAGATTGCTTTGGCTATTCTTGGTCATTTGTATTTCCACACAAATACTAAAATTTTTGTTTTAATTCTGTAAAAAATGTCAGTGGTAATTTGATACAGATTGCATTGAATCTGTAGATTGTTTTGGGTAGTATAGACATTTTGACAATATTGATACTTCAATCCAAAAACATGGTATATCTCTCCATCTGTTTGTGTCATATTTGATTTCTTTTATCAGTCTCTTATAGTTTTCTGAGTACAGTTCTTTTGCCTACTTATGTAGGTTTATTCCTAGGTATTTTATCCTTTTTGATGAAATGGAATGGGATTGTTTCCTTAATTTCTCTTTCTGGCCCTTCATTGTTAGTGTATAGGTATGCAAGAGATTTCTGTGTATTAATTTTGTATCCTGCAAACTTACCAAATTTACTGATGAGTTCTAGTAGTTTTCCTAATCATCTTTAGGATTTTCTATGTATAGTAACATCATCTGCAAACAGTGAAAATTTTACTTGTTCTTTTCCAATTTGGATTACTTTTATTTATTTTTCTTCTCTGATTGCTGCAGCTAGGGCTTCCAAAACTGTGTTGAATAAAAGTGGCAAGAGTGGACCTCCTTGTCTTGTTCCTGATCTTAGAGGAAATTCTTTTGGTTTTTCACCATTGGGAATGATGTTTGCTGTGGGTTTTTCATATATGGCCTTTATTATTTTGCAGTAGTTTCCCTCTATGCCCACTTCCTGAGAGTTTTTATCATAAATGGGTGTTGAATTTTGTCAAAAGCTTTTTCTGCCTGTATTCAGAGGATTATATGGTTTTGTCTTTCAGATTGTTAATGTGGTGTATCATGTTGACTGATTTGCATGTATTGAAGAACTCTTGCACCCTGGGATAAATCCCACTTGATCATGCTGTATGATCATTTCTATGTGTTGTTGGATTCTGTTTGCTAGTATTTTGTTGAGGATTTTTGCGTCTATTTTCATCAGTTATATTGGCCTGTAATTTTCCTTTTTTATGATATTTTTGTCTGGTTTTGCTATCAGGCTGATGGTGGCCTCATAGAATGAGCTTGGGAGTATTCCTTCCTCTGCAAATTTTTTGAAGAGTTTCAGATTGATAGGTGTTAACTTTTCTCTAGATGTTTGACAGAATTCACCACTGAAGTTACCTGCTCCTGGACTTTTGTTTGTTTGTAGCTTTTTAATCACAATTTCAATTTCAGTAGTTGTGATTGGTCTGTTTATATTTTCTATTTCTTCCTGCTTCAGTCTTGTAATGTTGTACTTTTCTAAAAATTTGTTCATTTCTTCTAGGTTGCCCATTTTATTGGCACATAGTTGCTTGTGGTAGTCTCTGATGATCCTTTGTATTTCTGTGGTATCAGTTGTAACTTCTTTTTTATTTCTGATTTTATTGATTTGAGTCCTCTCCCTTTTTTTCTTGTTGAGTCTAGCTAAAGGTTTACCAATTTTCTTTATCTTCTCAAAGAATCAGCATTTAGTTTCATTGATCTTTGCTATTATTTTCTTCATCTTTATTTCATTTATTTCTGCTCCGACCTTTATGATTTCTTTCCTTCTGCTAACGTTGGGTTTTGTTTGTTCTTCTTTCTCTAGTTGCTTTTTGTGTAAAGGTAGGTTGTTTACTTAAGATTTTTCTTGTTTCTTGAGGTAGGATTGTATTGCTCTAAACTTCCCTCTTAGCACTGATTTTGCTGCATCCCATAGGTTATGGATCATCATATTTTCATTTTCATTTTTCTCTAGGTATTTTTTGATTTCTTCAGTGATCCGTTGGTTGTTTAATAACGTATTGTTTAGTCTCCATTAGTTTGTGTTTTTTACATGGTTTTTTTTTTCCTGTAATTGATTTTTAATCTCATAGCACTGTGTTCAGAAAAGATGCTTAATACAACCTCAGTTTTCTTAAATTACCGAGGCTTCATTTCTGACCCAAGATGTGATCTATCCTGGAGAATGTTCCATGTGCACTTGAGAAGAAAGTGTATTCTGCTGTTGCTTATGTTTTCCTCTATGCATTTTATAGTATTCAACTGTACATTTAGTTCTTTAATCCATTTTGAGTTTATTTTTGTGTATGGTGTTAATTTCATTTCTTTGCATGCAGCTGTCCAGTTTTCCCAGCAGCATTTATTGAAGAGACTGTCTTTAATTAATTGTATAGTCTTGCCTCCTTTGTCATAGATTAGGTGACCATAGGTGTTTGGGTTTATCTCCTTCTATCCTGTTCCACTGATCTATATTTCTGTTTTTGTGCCAGTACTGTACTGTTTTGATGACTGTAGCTTTACAAAGCATAGTCTGAAGCATACAAAGCATAGTCTGAAGTCAGGGAGCCTGAATCCTCCAGCTTCATTTTTCTTTTTCAAGATTGCTTTGGCTATTCTTGGTCATTTGTATTTCCACACAAATACTAAAATTTTTGTTTTAATTCTGTAAAAAATGTCAGTGGTAATTTGATACAGATTGCATTGAATCTGTAGATTGTTTTGGGTAGTATAGACATTTTGACAATATTGATACTTCAATCCAAAAACATGGTATATCTCTCCATCTGTTTGTGTCATATTTGATTTCTTTTATCAGTCTCTTATAGTTTTCTGAGTACAGTTCTTTTGCCTACTTATGTAGGTTTATTCCTAGGTATTTTATCCTTTTTGATGAAATGGAATGGGATTGTTTCCTTAATTTCTCTTTCTGGCCCTTCATTGTTAGTGTATAGGTATGCAAGAGATTTCTGTGTATTAATTTTGTATCCTGCAAACTTACCAAATTTACTGATGAGTTCTAGTAGTTTTCCTAATCATCTTTAGGATTTTCTATGTATAGTAACATCATCTGCAAACAGTGAAAATTTTACTTGTTCTTTTCCAATTTGGATTACTTTTATTTATTTTTCTTCTCTGATTGCTGCAGCTAGGGCTTCCAAAACTGTGTTGAATAAAAGTGGCAAGAGTGGACCTCCTTGTCTTGTTCCTGATCTTAGAGGAAATTCTTTTGGTTTTTCACCATTGGGAATGATGTTTGCTGTGGGTTTTTCATATATGGCCTTTATTATTTTGCAGTAGTTTCCCTCTATGCCCACTTCCTGAGAGTTTTTATCATAAATGGGTGTTGAATTTTGTCAAAAGCTTTTTCTGCCTGTATTCAGAGGATTATATGGTTTTGTCTTTCAGATTGTTAATGTGGTGTATCATGTTGACTGATTTGCATGTATTGAAGAACTCTTGCACCCTGGGATAAATCCCACTTGATCATGCTGTATGATCATTTCTATGTGTTGTTGGATTCTGTTTGCTAGTATTTTGTTGAGGATTTTTGCGTCTATTTTCATCAGTTATATTGGCCTGTAATTTTCCTTTTTTATGATATTTTTGTCTGGTTTTGCTATCAGGCTGATGGTGGCCTCATAGAATGAGCTTGGGAGTATTCCTTCCTCTGCAAATTTTTTGAAGAGTTTCAGATTGATAGGTGTTAACTTTTCTCTAGATGTTTGACAGAATTCACCACTGAAGTTACCTGCTCCTGGACTTTTGTTTGTTTGTAGCTTTTTAATCACAATTTCAATTTCAGTAGTTGTGATTGGTCTGTTTATATTTTCTATTTCTTCCTGCTTCAGTCTTGTAATGTTGTACTTTTCTAAAAATTTGTTCATTTCTTCTAGGTTGCCCATTTTATTGGCACATAGTTGCTTGTGGTAGTCTCTGATGATCCTTTGTATTTCTGTGGTATCAGTTGTAACTTCTTTTTTATTTCTGATTTTATTGATTTGAGTCCTCTCCCTTTTTTTCTTGTTGAGTCTAGCTAAAGGTTTACCAATTTTCTTTATCTTCTCAAAGAATCAGCATTTAGTTTCATTGATCTTTGCTATTATTTTCTTCATCTTTATTTCATTTATTTCTGCTCCGACCTTTATGATTTCTTTCCTTCTGCTAACGTTGGGTTTTGTTTGTTCTTCTTTCTCTAGTTGCTTTTTGTGTAAAGGTAGGTTGTTTACTTAAGATTTTTCTTGTTTCTTGAGGTAGGATTGTATTGCTCTAAACTTCCCTCTTAGCACTGATTTTGCTGCATCCCATAGGTTATGGATCATCATATTTTCATTTTCATTTTTCTCTAGGTATTTTTTGATTTCTTCAGTGATCCGTTGGTTGTTTAATAACGTATTGTTTAGTCTCCATTAGTTTGTGTTTTTTACATGGTTTTTTTTTTCCTGTAATTGATTTTTAATCTCATAGCACTGTGTTCAGAAAAGATGCTTAATACAACCTCAGTTTTCTTAAATTACCGAGGCTTCATTTCTGACCCAAGATGTGATCTATCCTGGAGAATGTTCCATGTGCACTTGAGAAGAAAGTGTATTCTGCTGCTTCCAGATGGAATGTCCTATAAATATCAATTAAGTCTATCTGGTCTAATGTGTCATTTAAGGCTTATGTTTCCTTATTAATTTTCTGTCTTGATGATTTGTCCATTGTGATAACTCCCACACTATTATTGTGTTGCTTTTGATGTCCCCATTTATGGCTGTTAGCATTTGCCTTATATATTGAGGTGCTCCTATGTTGGGTCCATATATATTTACAATTGTTATATCTTCTTCATGGATTGATCCCTTGATCATTATGTAGTGTCCTTCCTTATCTCTTGTAACAGTCTTCATTCTAAAGTTTATTTTGTCTGTTATGAGTTTTGTTACTCCAATTTTCTTTTGATTTCCATTTGCACTGAATATCTTTTTCCATCCCCTCACTTTCCATCTGTATGTGTCCATAGGTCTGAAGTGGGTCTCTTGTAGACAACATTTATATGGGTCTTGTTTCCATATCCATTCAGCCAGTCTGTGTCTTTTGGGTGTAGCATTTAATCCATTTACACTTAAGGTAATTATCAAAATGTGTGTCCCTATTGCCATTTTCTTAATTGTTTTTGGTTTGTTTTTGTAGGTCTTTTTTCTTTCCTTCCTCTTTTGTTCTCTTCTCTTGTGGCTTGATGACAATCTTTAGTGTTGCATTTGGATTGCTTTTTCTTTTGTATGTGTGTATCTATTGTAGATTTTTGTTTGCATTTCTCATGAGGTTTTGATATAGCAGTTTATATGTATCCAAGGTTCTTTGAAGTTGCTGGTCTCTTAATTTCAAATGCAATTCCTGTTTCCTGCATTTGTACTCTCCTCTTCACATGGTTGATGATTTTGATATCATATATTTGTGTGGATGATTTCCTGCTTTTACTGTATGTTTGCCTTTACCAGTGAGCTTTCCCATTTGTGATTATCTCATTTCTACATGTGACCTCTTTTTTTTTTTCCCCTTGCCTAGAGAAGTTTCTTTAGCATTTGTTGTAAAGAAGATATGGTGGTGCTGAATTCTCTTAGCTTTTGCTTGTCTGTAAAGCTTTTGATTTCACCATGAAATCTGAATGAGAGCCTTGCTGGGTATAGTATTCTTGGTTGTAGGTATTTTCCCTTCATCACTTTAAGTATATCATGCCACTTCCTTCTGGCCTGCAGTGTCTGCAGAAAAAAAACAGCTCATTATCTTATTGGGAATTCCTTGTATGTTATTTGTTGCTTTTCCCTTGTTGCTTTCAATATTTTTTCTTTGTATTTAATTTTTGTTAGTTTTAGGTTCCTCCTTAGGTTTAGCCTGTCTGGGACTCTCTGTGTTTCCTAGACTTGGGTGACTATTTCCTTTCCCATGTTAGATAACTTTTTGACTATCATCTTTTCAAATATTTTCTCAGGTCCTTTCTCTCTCTCTTCTTCTTCTGGGACCCCTACAATGGGAATGTTGGTGCATTTAATATTGTCCTAGAGGTCTCAGACTGTCTTCATTTCTTTTCTTTTCTTTTTTATTCTGTTCTGCAGCAGTGATTTCCACCATTCTGTCTTTCATCTCACTTATTCATTCTTCTGCCTCAGTTATTCTGCTATTGATTTGTTTTCATGTATTTTTCATTTCAGTTATTGTGTTTTTCATCTTTGCTTGTTTTTTTAATCTTCTATCTCTTTCTTAAACATTTCTTTTATCTTCTTGGTCTGTGCCTCCATTCTTTTTCTCAGATTTTGGATCATCTTTACTATCATTACTTTGAATTCTTTCTCAAATAGATTGCCTGTCTCCTCTTCATTTAGTTGTTCTTGTAGGTTTTTATCTTGCTCCTTCATTTGCAACTTACTTCTCTATGGTCTCTAACTTACAGTGTTTATGGTCTCCTTTCCACAGGCTGCAGAATCATTGTTCCTCTTGCTTCTGATGTCTGCCTCTGGTCTGTGAGGTTGGTCCAGGGGTTTTTACAGACTTTCTTTTTGGAGGGACTGGTGCCTGCCCTTTGGTGGGTGGAGTTGTTTCTTGCCCCTCTGGTGGGCAGGGCCATGTCAGGGGGTATGTTTTGTGATGGCTGTGAGATCAGTATGACTTTAGGCAGCCTGTCTGCTGATGGGTGGATCTGTGTTCCTGTTTTGCTGGTTGTTTGACCTGAGGTGTTCCAGCACTTCAGCTTGCAGGCTGTTGGGTAGGACCAAGTCTTGGTGCCAAAATGGGGACCTCTGGGAGAGCTCATGAAAGTTAATATTCACTGGGGTCTCTGCTACCAGTGTCCTTGCCCCCATGGTGAGGTACAGCCAACCCCCACCTCTGTAGGAGACACTCTAAGAGACCCCTTTGGTAGATCTAGCCCAACTTGTAACTCCAAGTTACTATGGAGGTACTGCTTTGTGCTGTGTTCCAGGCCATGTGAGACCTTGTGTGCACCCTCCAAGAGTAGAGTCTCTGTTCCCTCCAGTCCTGTGGAACTCTTATCCTCAAACCCCACTGGCCTTCAAGGCTAGATGCTCTAGAATTCTTCCTCCCAATGCCAGACTGTCAGACTGTTTTGGAGGGCTATTTTTTTTTTTTTTTTTTTTTTTGCGGTATGCGGGCCTCTCACTGCTGTGGCCTCTCCCATTGCAGAGCACAGGTTCCAGACGTGCAGGCTCAGTGGCCATGGCTCATGGGCCCAGCCACTCTGTGGCATGTGGGATCCTCCCAGACCAGGGCACGAACCCGTGTCCCCTGCATCAGCAGGTGGACTCTCAACCACTGTGCCACAAGGGAAGCCCCTGGAGGGCTATTTTTATGTGGGTACATCTTTGTGTAGTCTGCATGTGTTTAATATTATTATTATTTTTTATTTTTTTTTGGTGCAAGGGCTCTTTTTAGCGTGGATGTCTGCCACCTCTTTCCTCAGTGTATGCTGGTCATTATCTCTTTGTTAGGGACTTTTACTTGTGTTTTGGTGATCACAGCCTGCCCTAGACATTGAGCAGGGCCTCTCCTTTGCTATGTGTTTATCACTGACTGTCAGGGATGGGGTCTGCTCCCTAGATGTTGGGGTAGAGGTGTCCAGATTTATTTCTTGCTGAGTTTCTGATCTGTGGTGTGAGCTAGAGCACTCCCACTGGGAGAGAAGCCACTGCCTATTCCTCCTCTGGAGCTGTTCACCTGTGAGCATGCTCTGTTGTGCCACCTTTCACCCATTGTGTGAGCTCACAAGTTACTCTGCTGTTGGCACTACTCTTGGCCCCACCTTAACTGTGGATATGCTGGTACTTGGCCCTGGTATCTCTCAGACATTGTTTTCACCAGGCCCCCAGCATAGATACACTGAAATCAGGTCCCAGGATTGCAGTAATCATGGATCTGGACCTGTTGCAGGTGCTACAGGGGCAGCTCAGACTCTGACCTCACCCATTCCCCACATGTATGTGCACACAAAGTCCACAGCTGCTAAAACTAGACCTGTCTCTGTTGTGAGAGCACTTGTTGTCTGTTCAGATGTTCTGCAGGTGCTCAGTTTACCAAGCTGGTCATGATGGTTTAATCTGTGGTTCACACAATTGCAAGGAGAGATTTCAGCTCTTCTTCCTTAGTCACACAGCCCTCCTGGGACTCAGCTTTGATTTCAGCCCCACCTCTGCATGTAGGACACACACAGGTGTCTGTCCCCCACCTAGGAGAGAGGGGGACAGTGGCAGTGACCAACTGGGGCACTTGTCCTCACTCAGGCAGGATGGGAAGGAGGCGGCAACCGACTGAGGTGATTGACTAACACACACAAACCCGATCCGGCGGGAACCCCTCTTCATGCCTGCAGAGGCAGGGGCCGGCACATGGGGAGAGAGGGTGCAATGGCAGCCCCACCCTTTACACATCACTCAACAATGGCATTTTGCTTCTAAGGCTTTCCGGGCTTCCCCAAGAGCATTCCCGGTTGTGGAGCTCCACACTCCCATCCTCTCAGGCTGTCTCCTCGAAGGCAACAGCAGTCCCCTCCCCAGGCCTGCTCTCCAAGTCCCACATTCCAACACCCAGACCCCATCCACACCAGTGGACATGCACCTCAGGCTGGGTTGCACAGGGCTGTGGCACAGACCATCTCTGTAGGTCTCATTCTGTCCTGCCTGCCATAGACCAGTTGTTGCACTCTCCTCTGGGTCTGAAGTTCCCCTTCTGTCTCATCTAATCTCCCCACTGGTGAGGGGGCCTTCCTGGGAGCAGGAACCTCTCCTCTCCTTCAGTTCTCCCCCAGGGATGAGATCCTATTCTGCTTCCTCTTTTCTATTTTTTTGTTTTCTCCCTTTCATTTTACCTAGTTACATGGGGATCTTTTCTTGTTCTTTTAGGTGTCTGAGGTTCTCTACTAGTGTCCAGCCGGTGCTTTGTGAGGACTGTTCCATTTGTAGATTTATTCTTGATGGCCCTGTGGGAAGAGGTGAACTCCACATCATCCTACTTTACCATATTGACCTCTCTTATATATATTATATAATCACCCAATGAAATATTAAAATAGAGTGAAAATTAATGAACTTCTATAAACAACATGAATAAATCTTAGAATCATAACATAGAGTGGAAAAAACAAATACATAAGATTACAAATAGTAAAATATTATTTTATAAAACTCATACTAAGCAAAACCAGACAATATAATGTACACACACACTTATACACATACATATATACATATATAAAACTGATTAAAAAATCTAAACAATGTGTTCAAAATTCCAGCTAGTTCTTTATTCCATCCTAAAAAAATTAGGATGAGTAAAGAACACACAGGTAGAAAGGCAAAGGTTTCGAGAAATTCTAGTTCTTGGATTAGATAGTAGGTTTACAGGTGTTTTTCTGCTACAGTGCTTCATGATATACATGTATGGAGTGCATATAAGTAAAGAAAGAAGTTTTGCCTGTATCAAATATTTCCTGTTGAAAGTTTTAAAAAACAAGCAAAACTAATAATATATTTCTTAGTGATAGAGACAAAGAAGCTCCTCCATTAGCGCTATGTCAGGTCACTTCCTGTCAGTCTCATTGAGCATTATATGGCAAAACCAAATCACCCATGGCACTAGTATAGCTGCTAATGAAGACATTTATCATTACAAAAACAGTACTAAGTTCAGTGCCAAACTGCTGATTTAATGGTTGAGAAAATAGAACCACTTTACTTAAGTGAGCTGAATTTAGATGATTTCAGACAAAATAGGCAAAGACATGTCAGAATGGCATGCAATGACTTTATAATATAAAGAAGTGGAAAACAATTGTAATGCAATCTGTTATGCAGAAATCAGATAGGCCTTTTAAATTCATTAAAGGTACTGATTTTCCTACCATAGAACAGTTAACAATGTGTCTTATAATCTTTTTTATTACACTTGCTAAGCAAATGAGAACTTTCCAAGTTTTCTATTGGTAGGCGTTTCTTGGTCATTGAACTTTTTTAGCAAAACTCATGCATATGAAACAAAATCCTTCTAAAAAAATTCTTTAAAAGGTCCCCAAAACAGCTAATTTCAAAATTTATTATTGAAAAATCAGTTTGCTTTTACAATTTTCAGGTAAATACTAAATGCTTTCACACTGTAGTGGAGTATATACATATAATTTCACAACATAATCATAATAATCATTTGAACTGGGTTTTATACTCCCTGATCAAATTTAATTATATCTCAGTACCAATTAATAGAAAAAGACAGTAGGGACATAGTATTGGCTTATTTTAAAATATTAGCATTTATTCAGAAATAGCAAGTGGGAAAATTCAAAGGAGCAAAATGTGGAGAAATATTTCATGACAATAAACATTAAGGGAACATAAATTGAAATAATATGGTACCACTTTCCCTCTGCTATTAGAAAAATTATAACATGATATGTCCATGATTACTGTAAGTCTATTGAAACTGGTGTTCTGTGCATCGCTTGTGGCTATGTGATTTAGAGCCATAATTTTGGAAAACGCTTAGAACTTGAAATATTCATAATTTAGTCTATTTTAAGCAACTAATCCAAAATGTAAATAAAACAGTTACAGAGAAATGCACCATATTCATGATTATAACATAAGAAACAAAATAGAAATCATCCAGATGACCTAAAATGGAGAAATAATTGTATAAAATATAAAATATAGCATATTCACTCTGTGGAATATAATGAAAGTACTATGGTAATAAAGCACTATGTAGAAACAAATATTTATTATAAGTAAAATATTTTTAATTGCAGTATACAAGATATTGAGAAATTATATTTATAATTAGGTAAAATAAATATGTAAAAACAAGTTTGAAGTAAGGCAAAAGATTCTAATGATGTTTTTGTAACTAGTACATATTTTTTCTTATTCTTATAACTTCTTTATATTATTGGATTATTTTTGTACAAATTCCTTAAGAACTTATTGAAAATGAATTACAGGCATATTCCACATAGGATGAGCCTTAATAAGATGCCCACTTATTCCATCAAATTAAAAACAGTAAAAGTACATATTACAGTTACCAAATTTCCTGTCCCTCAAAAATATTCATTCATGTGTCATGGCATTTTACCTAAAACATCAAAAAATATAATTAAATGTGTTTTCTTGATTTTATCAGTGACTAAAATGAAATATTGATAATTAATACCCATTTCGTGAATGCATTCATGAAGGAAATTTGAAGTCATAGGCCAGCAGAAGGAGGAAGACAACTACACGAAGTGTAAGGTACTTTCTGAGAGCACTGTGTCAAGAAAGTGAGTGGACCTTTGCCATCAAATGCAGTGATTTTGCAAGTGCCTGTCCTTACCTCTCAAAGGCAGGGATTGAAATTTGCTCATCTTTGTAGTCACAGCTCCTGGCAGAATGATTGGCATAGAGTAAGCATTCACAAATATTTGTTGACTAATGTATATAGAGTTAGCTGAAAATTAAATAAGTAATAAAAGACCTCTTTCCCGCCACCAGCCCAGATTTTTGGATGTAATAGACCAGTAAAATTTCAACAAACATTTCCAGTTTGCCTGTTGTCCCAGGATAATTACTAATTTTTATCTCAAATGTGTCCTTTTTGAGTGGTAGAGTATATCCGACCTCAAGCCTATCTGGTGACAGGAAGTGAGGCACAAAAGGCTTTTTTGTTACATTTAGGTCTTTAACCATTTTGAGTTTATTTTTGTGTATGGTGTTAAGGAGTGTTCTAATTTTATTCTTTTACATGTAGCTGCCCAGTTTTCCCAGAACCACTTATTGAAGAGGCTGTCTTTGTTCCACTGGCCTCCTTTGTCATAGATTAAGTGATGATAGGTGTGTGGGTTTATCTCTGAACTTTCTATTCTATTCCATTGATCTATATTTCTGTTTTTGTGCCACTACCATACTGTCTTGATTACTGTAGCCCTGTAGTAGAGTCTGAAGTCAGGGAACTTGATACCTCTTAGGGGAAAACATAGGCAAAACACTCTTTGACATAAATCGCAGCAATATCTTTTTTGACCCACCTCCTACAGCAATGAGAATAAAAACAAAAATAAACAAATAGGACCTAATTAAACTTAACAGCTTTCACACAGAAAAGGAAACCGTAAACAAGATGAGAAGACAACCCTCAGAATGGGAGAAAATATTTGCAAATGAAGCAACTGACAAAGGATTAATTTCCAAAATATACAAGCAATGCATGCAGCTCAATAACAAAAAAACAAACAACCCAATCAAAAAATGGGTGGAAGACCTAAATAGACATTTCTCCAAAGAAGACATACAGCTGGCCAACAAGCATATGAAAAGATGTTCAACAGCACTAATTATTAGAGAAATTCAAATCAAAACTACAAAGACATATTATCTCATACCAGTCAGAATGGCTATCATCAAAAATATACAAACAATAAATGCTGGAGATAGTGTGGAGAAAAGGGAACCCTCTTCCACTGTTGGTTGGAATGTAAATTGATACAGCCACTATGGAGAACAGTATGGACGTTCCTTAAAAAACTAAAAATAGAACTACTATACGACCCAGCAATCCCACTACTGGGCATATACCCTGAGAAAACCATCATTCAAAAAGAGTCATGTTCCACAATATTCATTGCAGCCCTATTTACAGTAGCCAGGACATGGAAGCAACCTAAGTGTCCATCAACAGATGAATGGTACAGAAGACGTGGCCCATATATACAATGGAATATTACTTAACCATAAAAATAAATGAAATTGTGTTATTTGCAGTGAGGTGGATGGACCTAGAGTCTATCATACAGAGTGAAGTAAGTCAGAAAGAGAAAAACTTAATACTGTATGCTAACATGTATGTATGGAATCTAAAAAAAAAGAAAAAGAAAAAAATGGTTTTGAAGAACCTAGGTGCAGGACAGGTATAAAGATACAGATGTAGAGAATGGACTTGAGGAAACTGGAAGGGGGAAGGGTAAGCTGGGATGAGGTGAGAGACTGGCATGGACATATATGCACTACCAAATGTAAAATAGATGGCTAGTGGGAAGCAGCCACGTAGCACAGGGCAATCAGCTCAGTGCTTTGTGACCACCTAGAAGGCTGGGATAGGGAGGGTGGGAGGCAGACGCAAGAAGGAGGTGATATGGGGATATATGTACATGTATAGCTGTTTCACTTTGTTATAAAGCAGAAAGGAACACACCATTGTAAAGCAATTAAACTGCAATGAAGATGTGAAAAAAAAATAAACTCTACACGTTAAAATTATTTTTTCGCATGTGTATGAAAATAATATTCTGCTAGAATAGTATAATGTGTAGATCTAATTCATCTATTGTGCCTGACACTCAGTAGGATTTTTTTTTTTAATTCTAGAAATTCAAACACTTCATATCTGTGCAATTACCTGGTATGTGTCCTTTGATGATTTCCTTTCTTCCATGCTTTTTTAAAATGTCCTCCCTCAGCCTCCTCTTTATTTAAGATGCCAAAGGAGAACATTATATTGAACCTACTGGATTGATCTTCTAATTCTCTAATTTTTTCTCCCTATACTATCTCATTTTCTCTTTGCTCCTTTTTTTCAAAGATTTTCTCAGCTTTGTCTTCCAATATTTCTATTGAATTTTTAATTTCTACTCAATTTTTAAAAAATTCAACATAATTTTTGTTGTTCTCTGGTGTTATTTACAGCATTTTAAAATTATTTTATAGATTCAGTATCTTATCTTTTTGAGAATTATAATAGTTTTATTTTCAGTTTTCCTCAATATTATTATTTATCTAAGTTCATTCTTTATCTTTGTATTTTGTTACCAACTGTAGTCATAAAACAATTACAGTATTAATTTTTGGTATTGATATAATGCTTACTAAGAATGTATTTCCAATTTGCTCATTAGCTTCATACCACTCTATGAGCTGGAAAGATAATAATCTTCATTTTAGAGATAAAGAAATTAAATGTATTGCCCAAGGTACCCACAGCATTAGTAATAAAGTTGCAATTTTAATCCAGACAGTGTACATCTGAAATCTAGAACCTTTAACGTCACAAACTGTTATTTCCTTTGAAAGATCATACATGGTGTATAATGTATAAGGAAGGAGTAATGCAAATTCTGTTTTGGAAGCTCTGGGTATATAGGTAGGATTTGTCAATTTGAGTTCCACTGTAAGATCATCTGAGGGGGCCATCTTTTAGAGAACCCAAATGCCATTATATTTAGGTCTTTCGCCTTTGGATAGAAAATTCCAATACCTTGCCTCAACTGTAAGTCTCTGGTTGTGTCAGTGTTCTGGGAGCTGAGAGAGCAAGACAGTTGGGGGTAAGTTTGGCATTCAGCATTCATTTGGCAAAATCAAGTGCCTCTTGAATGAAAGTCACCAAGAAAATTTGAGACAAAATTAAGTGATCTTATATACCATCTCTTTGTTCCCTTCTTACCAAGATTCTTTCTCAAAATTCTCATCTCCCCTAACTGTGTCCTCAACTCATTCTGACAGGCTTCAATTTCACAACTCACTGGGAGCTCTATGTTGTCAATGTCAATGATATCTTTCCTTCTCTCAACTTTATCTACTCTCAACCATTTTTGACATAACTGAAAATTCCTTATTTCTTGCAATTTCCTTTTTTTTCTTTCATATCATATCCTTAGTTTCTTTTATATTTAGAAAACTTTATGTATTAATCATGTTTTTCATTTTCTGTATAATTTGATGCTTGGACAACTTAGGACTTTGCTGATCTAGGAGAGACTGCCCTTCACAGGGCTGACTAATTCCTAAAGATAGCAAATGACTTCTCTGTGAGTGTGCCTTTCATGAACCAATCAATCCAAAGCCATGCCCCCAACCATCTCCTTTACTGGGCTCTCATAGGGCTCTTAAACTGAAAGCCAATATTCCCCTACTCTAATTACCCCAAGGCCAGGTACAAGACATCTAAGGACAACCTCATACCCCAGAGCTTGCCAAAATTATTCCAACTAGACATAGTTTAGCTTTCTTTCCTGTAAAAACTACATTATTTTGCTTACCTATTTCTCCATTTCTTCTCCCTCCTGACCAACCTTGGTGTTTCCCCGTGTGGCTATGCCTCATGTTCTAGTGATCTGTAAATATAAAAGGTCTTTCTTCATGACAGTCATTTCTGTGTCTGCATGTCTTATCATGACTGATTAAAACAAATTCTGGGTACTTTGTAAAGCAGCGTAACTTCACGTTTCCCTTTTACAAGGTTCTAATCAACTGCTCAAGTAACAATGTCAGCATGACCTCAATATTGCTGCTGAAACTTTCCCTATTCTGTTTCAGCTAGTGAGTTCCATCTCTATGCATCTCCTCTCTCGACTTCTTCAAATGTATATCTCCATTCTAGATTTTCTCCCAGAGCTATGTATCTAATTATTTAATTAACAACTCCTTTTGGAGGTCTAACAGGAATTTGAAATGTAACATGGTCAAAATAAAATTCTTAATTTTCCCCAAATTGTATTCTTCTTCCAAAGTTATCTTAGTAAAATTTACCCTGTACACTCAATTAGTCAAACCAAAACCTTGCCATTATTACAGAATGTTTCCCTTTTCTTACCTTTCAATCTTTCCCATTTTTACTGCTATCACTCTACCCTAACATTATGTCCTATCTAAACTGCTTCAGTAGCAACCAGAGTGATCTTATAATGAAGATCATGGCACTGTCCTGCTTCTAACTGTATACCATACATTGAAGACAATAAAGACAGTCCAAGCTGTGCTCCAATAACTTCTCGGATTTCTACTATCTAGTCCTTGCCTACCACTCTCTCTCTAATAAATACATACTGAGTTCTAGCCACAAAGGCTTTCTTGTTGTTGTACACCCATGGCAGCCACAGCTAGGTACTCTGCCAAGGTCTTGACACTGGGTAACTTCTCTCTCTGTAACTATTCCCTGTAAAACTTTATGTAGCTTTTTCCTCCTGGTCAGGAGGAAAACTCTTAGCCTAATATAAGCCTAATATAAGCCCTTCAAATGTTTCTCCTCTGAGCAGTTTTGTTTTTTTTGCTTTATATGACATTATTTTCAGAAATTATTTTACTTGTTTACTTGACAGTGTCTATGGAACCTAATATATGTAAGTCACTTATGAACCAAGACCTTATTTTAACTTTACATCTCAAGCATGTAAAACTGTGATTGACACATAGTAGGTCCTTAATATAATTTTGAAGATGAAATGAATAAACTATAAATACAGTTGCCTAGTTTGAAAAGGAACCAAATTTCAATAAATTTAAGTCTTGAAACATGTATGCATTTTGGTTTGGTATAAAGTATTTCTTGAGTATTTGTTTAACAATTTTAGTACACTGGCATTTCCTGACATTTGAAAATTCCTTTTAAATTTCCTCAAATTCATTCACTCCTGAAACAGAAAACCCAATGTGTTTGCTTTATGACTCTATGATTCCTTTCTTATTTACTGAACTATGTTCCTCTCACACTAGGCTTATTTTTTTGAATATGACAGTTTTAGAGAGGTTATGGATATTTCAGAAAAATCATAGTAAGCATTTATGGATGCTAATAACACATCCATTAATGTTACAAACAAATGAGTATGGAAAGCAGGACATGTGTGCAGAAAGTTTTAATTCTGATTTTTAAAATTCTCATCATTATAATTGATGTTTTCCTCCAGTTTTAGTATAGGAGGACTGATATTAAAACTGATATCTTTGGAATATCTTGAAAGCAGATTTCTTTCCTAAAAGCATTTGGGGCTACAGAATGAAAATAAAATGCTCTTTGTATTGCGATAGAACTAATATGCATATATTATTAAAACTGTATCTCAAATGGTGAGCATTAATTTGATTGTATAGTGAAGATTCAACTTATGGAAGCTCCAAATTTGTAGACAGATAAGAGGGGAGAAAGAGTGATTCTGTGGTGTAGCAAGGTTTAGGGGACAATAAGCTTTTTGGGAAATTAGATGCCTTATCTAATTTGTATTATCACTTGAAATCCATGTGCTACCTGGTGGCCACTCTGGTCCCATAAGGAGTGATGAGACAGATACAGTTTGTACTAAAAGACTCTAATCTCCACTTTTGTGTGTGTGTATCTATGTTTGTTTAAAAAATGATGGTATCCGTATTCTTGCTTATTGTTTAATTACCATCTATGAAATACAAATATAGATATAGAACACTTGGAACATAGAAAAAGAAGTATGGTTAAAATATTTTAATTATATCACTTTCTCTGTTTTGCTATCTATCCTAACACTTTTTAGTGTTTGCTACATGAAATACAAAAGCTGCAAACTCAACAAGAATATTTGTGTGCAAACTGCCTTATGCAGTATTTTCTACATGTTGAACCACAACTTTATATTCTAAGAAGGCCGAATTCTAAAGAGTTATGGTTCTAAAAAGAGCAACGATATGCCTCTGGGACTGAAACATATAAAGTTTAGACAAGGGTGAAAAATTAATTGTGAACACTTGCATAGCACTTACAGTGTGATTACCACTGTTTTAAACACTCTGCATATGTTGCTGTAATTAATTCTACCAATTGCCTAATGGTGTAGGCACATTAATAAAACCGTTATACAGATGGAAAAACTGAGGACCCAATGGTGTTTAAAAAATTGCATAAGACATACAGTGAATGCACCTTAGAGAGAGGTTTATAAATCTCAACAATCTAATGCCAGGCTCTAAACCACTACGCTATGGTTGCTCTAAGTTCTGCTCCTTCCTTCTTTCCCCCCCTCCCTACTTCACTCACTCACATACTCACACATTCATTCTCTTTATTTACCAGGCCATAAAGATTAATTTGAAAAAGAGCATCTGTGAAAATGTTCCCGTTCATTGACAGATCCAGAAATACAGACCCTAGTAAACCCAGCTATAGAATTAATTATCTAATGCAGTATCTTCACATGTGAATAATTGCATTTTACCAGAAATTCCTAATAAAAGATTAAGTTTCTAATATTTTTTAATTAAATGCCTTGAGCAATCTGATTGTGCATATTTTTGTTAAGAGGATTCTTTTGACTATACTCCCCAAATCAAAGCAAACACTTACCTTCTATAAATCTATTAAGCCCTCTATAATTTATTGACTATTATTTTATTCAATCTTCCATTCATTAATTTATTCATTCAGTAGATAGTTTTCAACATCCATTATGTGATATTGCAGGCACTTCTCTGGAACACAAAAGTGGGTAAAACTAGATATGTTCTGCATACTCATATCATTTATGGTATTTGTGGAAGACTGATATTCATCCAATGCCTACTGAAATAAGGGTAAAATTCCAATGTGATAAGTACTACAGAAAATGAGAAGGAACTCAAGTTATCAGAATTTTTAAGTGGGGGATTCACATTTGTTTGGAAGATAGAAAAATGCTTCTCTGTACAAGTGACCATTGCAATGATATCTGAAAGATAAATAGGAGTTAACCATCTACCATCTACATATTGCTGTTTCTATGGTATAAGCTCTTAAAGAAAAACGGTTTGAAATAGTTATCTCATTGTATACACTAATTATCTGGGAGAACTCATCAATAATTTTCCCCCTAAAGCTGAGTCACTGATATTCCATTTAGGAAATAACTGCCTGGATATTTCAGGGGCCAGTCTCCTGAATCTGAATGTTTGAAATCTCTCCAGAAGACTTGAGGATAAATATTGAATTTGGGATCTCAGGGCAACTGAGCCTCAGTGATCTTCATGGCCATATAGATGAGTGATAAAAGATATGACAGTTGTATGAATGTATTTGTCCTTTTATATTACACTGCTGAAGTTGCAGCCATCACAGCTGAATGAAAATGTCAGAATCATAAAGCAAGCCTAGGGGCTGTATCAATTCTCATTACCCAAGTCTTGTAAACCTGGTGTATATACCACAATATACAGAGTATTAGATACCATAACAAAGAAGGAGACAAATGCAGTATTTATCAGGGACACTATAATTTTGAGACAAAAACTTTACTTGTTACACAATGAATAAGTCATAAAAATTGACTGTATATTTTACTGAGGCCAGACCATTATAGTTCAGAGAGTCTATTAGTCTTTTTTCTTACAGATATGATATTTACTTGCAAAACAGTTCCCCAAATGCCTTTTGGGCGGCATTTTAAGTTCAAAGAAATAAACTGAAGGCATTTTTCCACTATTAGTCATTAGTCAGGATCTCTTCACATCAAGACTGTTTTTTGTCTCTCTCCCTCCCTCCCTCCCTCCCTCTCTCCCTTTTTTCTTTGTTTCCTTCCTTCTTCCCTTCCTTCCTCCCTTCCTTCCTCCCCCCTTTCTTTTTCTTTCTTTCTTTCTTCTTTCTTTCTTTTCTTTTTCTTTCTTTCTTTCTTTCTTTCTTTCTTTCTTTCTTTCTTTTCTCTCTCTCGCGCGCGCGCGCTTTTTCTTTCTTTCTTTCTTTCTATTTCTTTCACATTCATCACTCAATATAAATTTTACCCTGGCTAAAATGTTTCCCTTATGTTTTGATTTACTCTTAGTGAACTAATTATATTCGCTACTTAGATAAATATCAAATATGAAACTAGGCAAAATTTTGGCCTAGAGTTCAGAGATCATTCAAGGGGATCACATACATTTTCACTTCTGTTCCAAAGCACCTGAAATACAATCTAGTAATCACAATAAGAAAAGACTTACTCTAATGTATCAAGTGCAAAAAGGTTATCCTCAGCATCTTAATTAAGTGCAATTCTAAGGACTTGACTTTGGAAAATGGACAGCAATCTGAATAAAAGACCCTAATAACTTTACCCCTCTTTTCTTCCAGTCCTCCTCAACTGACTGACTATGACTTATCCTTAATGTCTTTGCTTACACACCACTTGCTCAGACATGTTTTTTCAGCATCCCCAGCCCCCCTACAGCCCAACCATCTGCATAGGACTTCCCATCTCTGCTTTCACAGCATATTCTACTTCTCTTCTGCAGTATTCATTACACTTTTAATTACCTCCTTGGCATATATATTTCCTATTAGATTGAAAACTCTGTTAAGGCCTGGACTTTGTCTCATATGTATTCATTGCCCTATCCTTATACCTAATATAGTACCCCTTGACATAGTAACTAAGTTCTCAATAATGCTTGACTGAATACATGAGTAAATGAATGAATGAATAAGTTGATACAGACCCTGGAAAAATTCTTAATTCACTGTGGTTTACCTTCTGCTTTCCAGTCAATTTTTTCTTATCAATTCTTCTAATAATTGATGCCAGGTGTCAACTTTACTTATGCCTAGGTCTCTCAGTGTTTTGTGTGTGGTTTTTTTTTGTTTTTTTGGCCTTTTTTGAAAACTGCTTTTTGGAGCTGAAAGATTATTTCTACAAAATTGTATATGAGAGCTGATAATATATAGAAGTTTCCCTTATATTATGAAAAGGGTCACTGGCTTGAAATAAAGGAATGAGGCAATTTGGGGAATGACCTGTAAGAGGGGTCGGCTAATTATGGACCACTATCAAAATTTAGTCAGACAGCTGCTTTTGTTAATGAAGTTTTATTGGAACACAGCCATGCCCGTTTGTTTATTTATGGCTGTTATGACTGCTTTCACACTACTATAGCATAGTTGAGTAGTTGCTGCAGAGTCTAAGATGTCTGCTAACTGTTTACAGAAAAGAGTTTCCTGACACCTGATAGAAATTGAGAGACTGGTTTGTTTCAGCTAGACTTCCAAAAATCCCTGTATTCATATCAGTTAAATGATTTCCCACTTCAGCCTTCAGAAAAGACTGGCTCTGAGTGATGGAAAAAAATATTGGCCCTTGCTACTCAGATTTCACATAGTTGAATAAAGCAGCAGGCAGGGACATACTGGGATATTACACAATCTTTCAGAGAGCTAAAAATTACTAGACATTGCAATTGGTATGATAGAACTGAGTGAAGAATGCTGAAAATCAAATTTAGGATTTTCAGGTAGGCTGTAAACAGTTCCAGTAAATACCAAAAGGAGCTCTTTAGTGTGGCAATGAAATATGTATGCCTTCAAGATATTTGCCATAATAACCTACTTTCTTTTCTTTACTCAGAATATATGGTCTGGAATGAAGAATACCCAAGATAGTATAAGCTGGGCATACTACTGAACAACATTTTGTCACCAATAAGGTGATTAGGAAGACTTCTCATGCTTCCTGAACTTTCACCCCTTTGGGTGGAATCAGGGAGGAGGAGGGAGAAGTCCATACCTCTCCTCCATCTATATTTAAGTGTTTTTCTAAATGCTATCTATTTTTCAGATGGACAAGAGTCAGAGCTGTTTAAAGAATACTCTAGTATCTATCTTTTCTGTCTGAAAAAGATGCTTGCTGTTGCTTTGTATAGCAACTAAAAGAATCCCAAGACTCCTTATTACGGTGGTCCATACAATTTTGTAAACTATTTTAAGCTACTTATTTTGTGTTGCTTTGATTACACTTTTCTTATTTTGATGAGTATGAAGTCTTTTATACATCTGACCTATTTGCACATTACACTGTGGTATAAACTGAGATGCTGTTTGCTGTACAACTCGGGCTTCCTTGTTCAGTCATCTCTGAATATAAAAAGAAGTTGTTCAGTCTGTAGTTGTGAACTTTGCCACCTGTGCTTTAAATATAATAACTTATTTAAGAGGATATTTGAAAATAAAATGATCACAATTTGTAGCTCAGGAAATTCTGATCCTGCTTTCACTGCTTGGTCCATCCTACAATGGCCCCCAACTGTAGGATAATCTTAGGGATAACTGAATTGCCATGGTGCATATGGTATGTGCTTGCTTCTCTGATCATACTGGATGAATTTAGTACTCAGGTGCAAAAAATGCTGGACTTCAAATAGAAACAAAGAAAAGCTCAGGTGCCAAAGGATCATTTTTTGGTACTTAAATGGAAAACTCCTTTCAAAACAAATTATTATAGACTGAAAAATATAAGAAAGACTTTGAAAATTGATGGAATGGAAGAAAGAGACAAGTTTAATTTAACAAGAAAATACAAGGAAACCCGATGGTCCACAAAATATATAAAAATGTATTTTATTCCTATGGGAGAAAATTATATCCACATGAATGTGAGTATAAATCCGTGAAACAGGAATTCAGGAATGCAGAATATCAGGGGACTTTTAACTTTACTCCCCCAATTCAGGCATGATGCCAGTGAGGTAGTATGGGAAAAGAGAAGGTGAAATCGTTATAAAAAGGGAACAAGTACATAGAGGATGAGGCTTCTTGTAGTGTTAGAATGTCTATACATCAGTATATAGATATTAAAATATTGTATTACCTAAGGACAGATTAGACAGTAAAATCTCTGATACCACAATTATAATTGGCATTTCTCAGGATGCCTTTTGTAAGAGTAATTTAGAAGAATGTATTGTAATTGAAAGTCAGTTGTACACATAATTCAGGGAATCACGAGAGACTAAATATATATAGCTTGCAAAGCTGAGACCAAAAGTCCAACTGTGTTATTGTGAATAAAGGGTTTTTTTTTGTTTTTTTTTTAACATCTTTATTGGAGTATAATTGCTTTACAATGTTGTGTTAGTTTCTGCTTTACAACAAGTGAATCAGTTATACATATACATATGTTCCCATATCTCTTCCCTCTTGCGTCTCCCTCCCTCCTCCCCTCCCTATCCCACCTCTCTAGGTGGTCACAAACCACCCAGCTGATCTCCCTGTGCCATGCGGCTGCTTCCCACTAGCTATCCACCCTACGTTTGATAGTGTTATATATGTCCATGCAACTCTCTCACTTCGTCACAGCTTACTCTTCCCCCTCACCATATCCTCAAGGCCATGCTCTAGTAGGTCTGTGTTTTATTCCAGTCATACCCCTAGGTTCTTCATGACATTTCTTTTTTTTTTGATTCCATATATATGTGTTAGCCTACGGAATTTGTTTTTTCCCTTCTGACTTACTTCAATCTGTATGACAGACTCCAGGTCCATCCACCTCACCACAAATAACTCAATTTCGTTTCTTCTTATGGCTGAGTAATATTCCATTGTATATATCTGCCACATCTTCTTTATCCATTCATCTGTTGATGGACACTTAGGTTGCTTCCATGTCCTGGCTATTGTAAATAGAACTGCAATGAATATTTTGGTAGATGACTTTTTCTGAATTATGGTTTTCTCAGGGTATATGCCCAGTAGTGGGATTGCTGGGTCATATGGTAGTACTATTTGTAGATTTTAAGGAACCACCATACTGTTCTCCATAGTGGCTGTATCAATTTTATTCCCACCAGCAGTACAAGAGTGTTCGCTTTTCTTCACACCCTCTCCAGCACTTATTGTTTCTATATATTTTTTTAACATCTTTACTGGAGTACAACTGCTTTACAATGGTGTGTTAGTTTCTGCTTTACAACAAAGTGGATCAGTTATACATATACATATGTTCCCATATCTCTTCCCTCTTGCATCTCCCTCCCTCCCACCCTCCTTATCCCACCCCTCTAGGTGGTCACAAAGCACCGAGCTGATCTCCCTGTTCTATGCGGCAGCTTCCCACTAGCTATCTTTTTTACATTTGGTAGTGTATACATGTCCATGCCACTCTCTCACTTCGTCAGAGCTTACCCTTGCCCCTCCCCATATCCTCAAGTCCATACTCTAGTATGTCTGTGTTTTATTCCCCTCAAGTCCATGCTCTAGTAGGTCTGTGTTTTATTCCTGTCCTACCACTAATCTCTTCATGACATTTTTTTTTCTTAGATTCCATATATATGTGTTAGCATACGGTATTTGTTTTTCTCCTTCTGACTTACTTCACTCTGTATGACAGACTCCAGGTCTATCCACCTCATTACAAATAACTCAGTTTCATTTCTTTTTATGGCTGAGTAATATTCCATTGTATATATGTGCCACATCTTCTTTATCCATTCATCTGTTGTTGGACACTTAGGTTGCTTCCATGTCCTGGCTATTGTAAATAGAGCTGCAATGAACATTTTGGTACATGACTCTTTTTGAATTATGGTTTTCTCAGGGTATAAACCCAGTAGTGGGATTGCGGGGTCGTATGGTAGTTCTATTTGTAGTTTTTTAAGGAACCTCCATACTGTTCTCCATAGTGGCTGTATCAATTTACATTCCCACCAGCGGTGCAAGAGTGTTCCCTTTTCTCTACACCCTCTCCAGCATTTGTTGTTTCTAGATTTCTTGATGATGGCCATTCTGACCGGTGTGAGATGATATCTCATTGTAGTTTTGATTTGCAATTCTCTAATGATTAATGATGTTGAGCATTGTTTCATGTGTTTGTTGGCAATCTGTATATCTTCTTTGGAGAAATGTCTATTTAGGTCTTCTGCCCATTTATGGATTGGCTTGATTGATTTTTTGATTTTGAGCTGCATGCGTTCCTTTTAAATTTGGAGATTAATCCTTTCTCAGTTGCTTCATTTGCAACTATTTTCTTCCATTCTGAGGGTCGTCTTTTCATCTTGTTTATGGTTTCCTTTGCTGTGCAAAAGCTTTTAAGGTTCATTAGGTCCCATTTGTTTATTTTTGTTTTTATTTCCATTTCTCTAGGAGGTGGGTCAAAAAGGATCTTGCTGTGATTTATGTCATAGAGTGTTCTGCCTATGTTTCCCTCTAAGAGTTTGATAGTGTCTGTCTTTACATTTAGGTCTTTAACCCACTTTGAGTTTCTTCTTGTGTGTGGTGTTAGGGAGTGTTACAATTTCATACTTTTACATATACTTGTCCAGTTTTCCCAGCACCACTTATTGAAGAGGCTGTCTTTTCTCCACTGTATATTCTTGCCTCCTTTATCAAAGATAAGGTAACCATATGTGTGTGGGTTGATCTCTGGGCTTTCTATCCTGTTGCATTGATCTATATTTCTATTTTTGTGCCAGTGCCATACTGTCTTGATTACAGTAGCTTTGTAGTATAGTCTGAAGTCAGGGAACCTGATTC
>NC_041228.1:50008870-50012413 GCF_002837175.3 Physeter macrocephalus
AGTATCATGTTATCTGCAAACAGTGACAGCTTTACTTCTCCTTTTCCGATTTGGATTCCTTTTATTTCTTTTCTTCTCTGATTGCTGTGGCTAGAACTTCCAAACCTATGTTGCATAAGAGTGGTTGAAGTGGGCAACCTTGCCTTTTTCCTGATCTTAGTGGAAATGGTTTCAGTTTTTCACCATTGAGGATGATGTTGGTTGTGGGTTTGTCATATATGGCCTTTATTATGTTGAGGAAAGTTTCCTCTATGACTACTTTGTGCAGGGTTTTTATCATAAATGGGTGTTGAATTTTTCAAAAGCTTTCTCTGCATCTATTGAGAGGATCATATGGTTTTTCTCCTTCAGTTTGTTGATATGGTATATCACGTTGACTGATTTGCATATATTGAAGAATCCTTGCATTCCTGGAATAAACCCCACTTGATCATGGTGTATGATCCTTTAATGTGCTGTTGGATTCTATTTGCTAGTATTTTGTTGAGGATTTTTGTATCTATGTTCATCACTGATATTGACCTGTTGTTTTCTTTCTTTGTGATCTCTTTGTCTGGTTTTGGTATCAGGGTTATGGTGGCCTCATAAAAAGAGTTTAGGAGTGTTCATCCCTCTGCTATCTTTTGGAAGAGTTTGAGAAGGATAGGTGTTAGCTCTTCTCTAAATGTTTGATAGAATTCACCTGTGAAGCCTTCTGGTCCTGGGCTTTTTCTTGTTGGAAGATTTTTAATCACAGTTTCAATTTCAGTGCTTGTGATTGGTCTGTTCATATTTTCTATTTCTTCTGGGTTCAGTCTCAGCAGGTTGTGCATTTCTAAGAATTTGTCCATTTCTTCCAGGTTGTCCATTTTATTGGCATACAGTTGCTTGTAGTAATCTCTAATAATCTTTTGTATTTCTGCATTGTCCGTTGTTACTTCTCCTTTTTCATTTCTAATTCTATTGATTTGAGTCTTCTCCCTTTTTTTATTGATGAGTCTGGCTAATGGTTTATCAAATTTGTTTATCTTCTCAAAGAACCTACTTTTATTTTATTTTATTTTATTTTATTTTTGATTTTTGATTTTTTTTTTGTGGTAGGCGGGCCTCTCACTGTTGTGGCCTCTCCCGTTGTGGAGCACAGGCTCCAGACGCATAGGCTCAGCGACCATGGCTCACGGGCCCAGTCGCTCCGCGGCATGTGGGATCTTCCCGGACCGGGGCACGAACCCGTGTCCCCTGCATCAGCAGGCGGATCCTCAACCACTGCGCCCCCAGGGAAGCCTGTGAACTAGCTTTTAGTTTTATTGATCTTTGTTATCATTTCCTTCATTTCTTTTTCATTTTTTTGTGATCTGATCTTTGTGATATCTTTCCTTCTGCTAAATTTGGGATTTTTTGTTCTTCTTTCTCTAATTGCTTTAGGTGCAAGTTTAGGTTGTTTATTCGAGATGTTTGCTGTTTCTTAAGGTAGGATTGTATTGCTATTAACTTCCCTCTTAGAACTGCTTTTGCTGTATCCCATAGGTTTTGGTTAATTGTGTCTCTATTGTCATTTGTTTCTATGTATTTTTTGATTTCCTCTTTGATTTTTCAGTGATCACTTTATTATTAAGTAGTGTATTCTTTAACCTCGATGTGTTTGTATTTGTTACAGATCTTTTCCTGTAATTGGTATCTAGTCTCATAACGTTGTGGTCAGAAAAGATACTTGATACGATTTCAATTTTCTTAAATTTACCAAGACAAAATCTGTTACCCAAGATATGATCTATCCTGGAGAATGTTCCATGAGCAGTTGAGAAAACTGTGTATTCTCTTGTTTTTGAATGGAATGTCCTATAAATATCAATTAAGTCTATCTTATTGAATGTATCATTTAAACCTTGTGTTTCCTAATTTATTTTCATTTTGGATGATCTGTCCATTGGTGAAAGTGAGGTGTTAAAGTCCCCTACTATGATTGTGTTACTGTTGATTTCCCCTTTTATGGCTGTTAGTATTTGCCTTATATATTGAGGTGCTCCTATGTTGGGTGCATAAATATTTACAATGTTATATCTTCTTCATGAATTGATCCCTTGAACATTATGTAGTGTCCTTCTTTGTCTCTTGTAATAGTCTTTATTTTAAAGTCTATTTTGTCTGATATGAGAATTGCTACTCCAGCTTTCTTCGGATTTCCATTTGCATGGAATATCTTTTTCCATCCCCTCACTTTCAGTCTGTATGTGTCCCTAGGTCTGAAGTGGTTCTCTTGTAGACAGCATATATATGGGTCTTGTTTTTATATCCTTTCAGACAGTCTGTGTCTTTTGGTGGGAGCATTTAATCCATTAACATTATGGTAGTTATCAATACGTATGTTCCTATTACCATTTACTTAATTTTTTCAGGTTTGTTCTTGTAGGTCTTTTACTTCTCTTGTGTTTCTTGCCTAGAGAAGTTCCTTTAGCATTTGTTGTAAAGCTGGTTAGGTGGTGCTGAACTCTCTCAGCTTTTGCTTGTCTGTAAAGGTTTTAAATTCTCTATCAAATCTGAATGAGATCCTTGCTCGGTAGAGTAATCTTAGTTGTAGGTTTTTCTCCTTCATCACTTTAAAAATATCCTGCCACTGCATTCTTGCTTCCAGAGTTTCTGCTGAAAGATCAGCTGTTAAACTTATGGGGATTCCCTTGTGTGTTATTTGTTTTTTTTTCCCTTGCTGCTTTTAGTATGTTTTCATTGTATTTAGTCTTTCATAGTTTGATTAATATGTGTGTTGGCCTGTTTCTCCTTGGATTTATCCTGTATGGGGCTCTCTGTGCTTCCTGGACTTGATTAACTATTTCCTTTCTCATATTAGGGAAGTTTTCAACTTTAATCTCTTCAGTCCCTTTCTTTTTATCATCTTCTTTCTGTTTTTCGCTTCTTCTTCTGGGACCCCTATAATTCGAATGTTGTTGCATTTAATGTTGCCTCAGAGGTCTCTGAGACTGTCCTTAGTTCTTTTCATTCTTTTTTCTTTATTCTGCTCTGCAGTAGTTATTTCCACTATTTTATCTTCCAGGTCACTTATCCCTTCTTCTGCCTCAATTTTTCTGCTATTGATCCCATCTAGCATATTTTTAATTGCATTTATTGTGTTGCTCATCATTGCTTGCTTCCTCTTTAGTTCTCCTAGATCCTTGTTAAATGTTTCTTGCAATTTGTCTATTCTATTTCCAAGATTTTAGATCATCTTTACTATCATTATTCTGAATTCTTTTTCAGGTAGACTGCCTATTTCCTCTTCATGTGTTAGGTCTGGTGGGTTTTTACCTTGCTCCTTCATCTGCTGTGTGTTTTTCTGTCTTCTCATTTTGCTTAACTTACTGTGTTTGGGGTCTCCTTTTTGCAGGCTGCAGGTTCGTAGTTCCCTTTGGTTTTGGTGGCTGTCCCCAGTGGCTAAGGTTGGTTCAGTGCGTTGAGTAGGTTTCCTGGTTGGTTGGACTAGTCCCTGTGTTCTGGTGGATGAGGCTGGATCTTGTCTTTCTGGTGGGCAGGTCCACGTCTGGTGGTGTGTTTGGGGATGTTGGTAGCCTT
>NC_041228.1:50012423-50040659 GCF_002837175.3 Physeter macrocephalus
GAGAGAGAAAGAAAGAAAGAAAGAAAGAAAGAAAGAAAGAAAGAAAGAAAGAAAGAAGGAAAGAAAGAAAGAAGGAAAGAAGGAAAGAAGGAAAGAAGAGAAAGAAAGAAAGAAAGAAAGAAAGAAAGAAAGAAAGAAAGAAGGATAAAATAAAGTTATTAAAATAAAAAATAATTATTAAGAAGAAAAATTTTAAAAAGTAAAAAAACAAAAACAAAAACGGGATGGTCAGTACCCTAGGGCAAATGGTGAAAGCAAAGCTATACAGACAAAATTTCACACAGAAGCACACACATACACACTCACAAAAAGAGAAAAAGGGGGAAAAAATAATATATCTTGTTCCCAAAGTCCACCTCCTCAAGTTGGGATGATTTGCTGTCTATTCAGGTTTTCCACGGATGCAGGGCACTTCAAATTGATTGTGTGCTTTAATCCACTGCTTCTGAGGCTGCTGGGAGAGACCTCCACCTCTCCTCTTTGTTTGTACAGCTCCTGGGGTTCAGCTTTGGACTTGGCCCCGCCTCTGCACGTAGGTCACCTGAAGGTGTCTGCTCTTCTCTCAGACAGGACGGGGTTAAAGGAGCAGCTGATTCTGGGGTTCTGGCTCACTCAGGCCACGGGGAGGGAGGGGTACAGATGCGGGGTGAGCCTGCGGCAGCAGAGGCCAGCGTGATGTTGCACCAGCCTGAGACACACCTGTGAGTTCTCCCAGGGAGGTTGTCCCTGGATCCTGGGATCCTGGCCGTGGCGGGCTGCACAGGCTCCCAGGACGGGAGTTGTGGAGAGTGACCTGTGTTCATACACAGGCTTCTTGGTGGCAGTAGCAGCAGACTTAGCGTCTCATGCCCGTCTCTGGGGTCCGCGCTGATAACCGCAGCTCGCGCCTTTTTCTGGAGCTCCTTTAAGAGGTGTGCTTAATCCCCTCTCCTCACACACCCGGAAGCAAAGAGGGAAGAAAATGTCTCTTGCCTCTTCGGCAGCTCCAGACGTCTCCTGGACTCCCTCCTGGCTAGCCGTGGTGTACTAACCCCTTCAGGCTGTGTTCAGGCAGCCAACCCCAGTCCTCTCCCGGCATCTGACCAAAGTCCGAGCCTCAGCACCCAGCCCCCGCCCATCCCAGTGGGTGAGCAGGGAAGCCTCTCAGTCTGGTGAGTGCTGGTTGGCAACAATCCTCCATGCGGGAATCTCTCCGCTTTGCCCTCCATACCCTGTTACTGCACTCTCCTCCTTGCTCTGAATCTTCCCCCTCTGCCACCCCCAGTCTCTGACTGTGAAGGGGCTTCTAGTGTGTGGAAACTACAGCTCCCTCCCACTGGTGCAGGTCCCATCCCTATTCTTTTGTCTCTGTTTATTCTTTTTTCTTTTGCCCTGCCCAGGTACGTGGGGAGTTTCTTTCCTTTTGGGAGGTCTGAGGTCTTCTTCCAGCATTCAGTGGTGTTCTATAGGAGCAGTTCCACGTGTAGATGTATTTCTTATGTATCTGTAGGGAGGAAAGTGATCTCCGCGTCTTACTCTTCCTCCATCTTCTCTCCTCTCCTCGTGAATAAAGTTTAATTTATTTTATTTCATTCTCATTATAGAAGTAATTCCTATTCATTATAGTAAGATGAGAAAATTTTATGTATGTATATGTATTAAACTTACTATACAAAAACAATCATTGTTTAAAATATTCTCCATTCTTTTTCAACAGAGCAGTAGTGATATAATAAACATTATGACCTGCTTCAAAAGCTGAGGAATAAGATGAGGTCACATTTTTTAGGTAGTGTTTTGTTGACAGATTACATTCATCCCCCAAAGTGTAAAACTATAAATACATAAATCAATTTTCACAAAGTGAACACACCTGTATTACTACCATCCTGGTCAAGAAAGACCATCTCCAGCACTCTAAAAGCCCCTTCATGCCCCTTCACATAAACTACACCCTGACCCAGAGAACTACTCTCCTGAAGTCTACCTTTGTAGATTGACTTTGCTTCCTTGTGAAATGTATGTACCTGAAATCATATAGTAGGCATTGTTGTTTGGTTCCCTTCACTTAACATTGTTTGTGAAATTCATCTATATTGTTGCATGTATGTATATTTCAAACTTTTTCATTGTTTAAAAGTATTCTATTGTATAATTTAACCTAATTTATTTATTCCTTTGAATGTTGATAAACATTTAGGTGGTTTCCATTTGGGGGTAGTTACAACAGTGTTGCTATAGATATGCTTGTTTATGTCCTTTGGTGCACATATGGATATATTTCTATTGAAAAAGAATTACTGAGTACATATAGTGCATATATTCTCCTTTGGTAGATGTTGTCAATCAATTATCCCAAGTGGTTGTAAAAATTTATACTTCAGCCTGTGTAAGAGAGTTCCAGCTGCTCCAAGTCCTTAATAATACTTGTTATTGTCAATTTTTTAAAAATGGCTATTTCTGATAGGAAAGTAAAAGTATGTTATTGTGATTTTAATTTTCATTTTCTTCATGAATATTGCCATATGTCTATTATTTGAGCACATTTTCCATGTGTTCATTGGAAATTTTATATCACTTTTTTTGTGAAATCCCTGTTATAATCTGTGACATATTTTCATGTTTGAATTTTCCTCATTGATTTGTAGCAGGTCTTTATATATTCATATAATGTCTTTCACACATATGATTTGTCAAGATATATATCTTCCCTCACTGTGGAAGCTGATATCTATTGATAGAAGATTCTTAATTTAAATGAAGTCAAATTTATCCCAGGTTTCCTTTAGAGTTAGTGCCTTTTTTTTTTCCTGTTTAATAACTCTTTGCTTACCCCCAAGGTCTCCTATTGTTAATGCCAAAAACTTATTGTATAAACTTGACCTTTCAGATTTAGATTTGCACTTTTTGGGGGGATTTGTTTTGAATACTATGTGAAGAATAGTTCAAGAGTTATGTTTCCTCTAAGCATTTCTGTAAGACTTGGCACAATTTATTGAAATGATCATACTTGTTACATAACTGTGTTACATTTGTCATAAATCATGTGGCAATATATATTTGAATCTGTTTTTAAACTCTCTAGTACATGGTAGGTAAAAGTTTTTAAAGGCCAGATATTAAGTCAATCGTATGTCAGACACTGTGAATCATATGGCAGCCATAAACAATATGTAAATGAATGGCTATGACTGTGCTCTAATAAAACTTTGTAAAAAGAGACAGCTGATTTACAGGTCACAGTTTGCCAACTACAGTTCTAGTCACCTCCGTTGGTCTATTTATCTATTCTTGCACAATAACAGCCTTTATTACTCACTGGTATGTATACATACATATACATATAATGCATACAATATATGTTATACAATAAATGATGAATTAGCTCAGTTTTTATTTGATTGAGAATATTTTTATTTAGCCTTCATTATGAAGAATATTTTTGCTGGGTTAGTTTTTTGTTTGTTTGTTTTTATTGTTTTGTTTTAGCTATTTAAGGTTGTTATTTCATCTTCTGGTTGTAATCATTTTGGCTTAAAACTCAACTATCAGTGTTTTGGCTTCTTTGAAGGTAATGCATTTTTTTCTTTCCTATAATATCCTTCTCTTTATTTCTTCCTTTTTATTTTTATATTTTTTTATGATATGCTGACATGTGATTTAAATTTTATTTATTCTTCTAGGTAGATCACAGAGCTTCTTTAATCTTTGGCTTAATATTTTCCATCAGTTTGGAAAAGTCTTTTTCAATATATTTTCAAATATTATTTCTATTTTCTGAACACCAATTACACACATGGTAGAAATTTTTATCTTATCTTATTTAGTTCTGATGTTTATTTCTATATTTGTGTTCTTTTACTCTCCCTAATTCAGTGCAGATATTTTCTACTGACCTACTAACTAGAATGCTGTTAACTATTCTATTGATTCCTTAATTTCATTTATGCTGTTTTTTAATTCTAGTACTTTCATTTAATTCTTTATGGATTCCATTTTTCAAGTATAATTTTTCATCTTTTTAAAAATATACTAATCATAGTGTTCACTGTACATTTATCTTTGTAGCTAGGAATACATCAATACCAGATTAGCACATGTCTGATATCCCCAGTATCTGAATAACCTGTGGATTTATTTCTATTTTCTGTTTCCTTCCACCTTGATTTTCAGCTACTTGATCTTAACTCTTGGCATATCTTGTGGATTTTAAAATTAAACCCCAGACATTGTGCATAAAAATATATCTAGCCTTTGAATGATGCCAGTTTTACTAAGGCAGTATCTATGTTTCTTTTGGAAAGCAGTTTAATTAGTGCGAAATAACCTTAATCCAGTCAGCAATTGAGATGATTAAAGAGTATTTTCAGGGTTTTTTTAAAGGCTTCTTTATTTTAGTTTGCTCTTACTAGTAGGGTGTGGTCCTTCAGTCTCAACTGAAGGTCTAGGTTTGATTACCAGAGCCCATTTTCTTTGGAAGGCCATGAACTCTCTTTTTTTTTTTTTTTTTTTTAATTTCCTCATCCTAGTGGGACTTCTGAAGTCTCTGATTAATTTTAGCCTCTCATATGTCAACTTCTGCTTAAGTTTTCAGTATCTTGTACACAGTTTAGGAATTGGCAGAATGGCTCGAGGGAAAAAATAGCCCAAAATATTTTTTTAAAATCTTATCTTTTAGTGTGGTGCCTGCCTAGGTAACCCTAAACTTCAGTTTTTATCTACCCAGCCTTATGAGACTGGGGGAGACACTGAGCTGTAGTTTTCTGCTTGGTCAAAAATTCCTGGATGGGAAAACAGACAATTTGAGATTCACCAAAAGGTATTTCCTTTCTTCCTGGTCTCTTAGCCCTTTAGGTCTAGCTGCTTTGTTCTTTCTAATGCCTTCAAACAGCTTTTACCTTATTTTCTGTTGTTTGTGTGTACGTGTGTGTGTGTTATCTAGCTTCTCTGTTTCTCTTGGTGGGAACATTGATCTTACAGAAGCTAACTTTTTAAGCCAGAGCTATTCAAACAAAATAGATCTGAGCCTCCATCCTACCTATTACAAAATACATTCCTCATTTTCAGACATCCTCCCTCCTATAATACTTTTAGGGATTTTTATGGTGTATCCAAATTGGCAATCTTAGTTACTGTCATTTCAAAGAAAGAAGGAAATCCTGTGGGGAGTTTTGAGAATGATTGTTGTTACTATCATATTAACACAATTTCACTTGAGGTCCTGAGGTGAATGCTTTCTCTGACATCAGGGTACCAATAAGATATATTCTTTATTATAGAATTACCACCAGTAATATTCAAAATATATTTTGGCTTTTTTTTTTTTCCTAAAATACTATTTGCAGAATTCTCCTCCTTATATACTGGCTGAAAGAATGTAGCATCCCCAAAGTCTGAGAAGTAGAATAGCAAGAATAAAGAATAAGGATGCCATATATGAAAGTATCATTCATGCTTTACTTAAAAGTAATATAGGAGCAATTGGTCAAGGAGGCTTAGAGAACATCTAAGAACTGGACCTAAGTCTTCTAGAAATGTTCCTAGAAGATACATTCTTGGTTTGTGCAGGTACAATTTTGTGGTGGATCATTCTATTCCTAATGATGTAGTCTATTCTACTTCCAAAAAGCTCTAGTTATTAAAAAGATATTGACACTGTATTGAACCAAAACCTCCCCTGGTCTGAGTACTGTCTCTTGAGACCACATGAACCAGGATTAATGTCCTGTAACCTGATACACTTTAGATATTTTAAGACAGTCACATTTCTTACATGTTTATCTCTATGAGACCACATTTCTGGCTTCTGAATTGGCACAGTGTCAGGTTTTCACTTGCTGATTTATTGTCTTCTGGAAGTGCTCCAGCTTAAACATGCCGTTTTTGCTACTGTGTCCAGCATTGTTCTTAATATTCAGGTGTGTTCTAAATAGCCCAGAATATCATAATCCCCACCAACTTTAAAAAAATATTCTCTATACAATGTCATTTACTCATTTTGGAATGTAATTAACATGTGGATATTATACTATTAAGATATTCTCTCTCTACTACCAGCTAAAATAAATTGAACAGATGTGTCTCCTAAAATACTATATTCTTATTCTGTCTCTTTGTATTTTTAAAATCACATTATCCTTATTAAATTTTACATTTTAAGAATTATTTTAGTATTTCTGTCCATTAAGGTGTTTTTGGAGATTCAGTTTCTCATAAACCATTTAAAAATACGTTTCTATGTCCATATAGCCAAGAAGTCCCATTACCTTTTAACATCTTCTCAATAAACACATTTTTGTGATCGATTTCACTGTAAGTTACTATTCCCAATGCAGCTTGTTGTTATGTGATCCTAATACAAATGGATGAAAAGTGATCTTAGCTTTCATTTTTCTTGTTTCTTTTTAGAAAATAATTTTGCTTTGTACGAAGTCAATAAACATGACTGGTTGTAATGACTTAATATATACATAGAATTAGCCTATTTTAGAAATTTTTGATGGTGTTAAAATGGAAACAAACTCATCTTTTAATAATATCTGTTGACCATGTAATTCATTGAAGTAATTAGTTCTAACATCTATAATATAAAGATGCTAGTCATTCCATTAGGACATTTATGTAAGAGAAAAATAAATTTTATTTTATCTAAATCACTGTTGTTTTGAATCTCTAGTATGACTAAACATAACTGGTAGGTGGTGCAGGAATTTGTTCACAGAATGATGACCCCTACCAAAGGAGTTCCCACCCTAATCCCTGGAACCTATGAATATGGTACCTTATGTGGCAAAAGGAAATTAAGGTTACAAGTGCAATTAATGTTTCCAATCGGCCAAATCTGAAATGTGTAGATTACCCAGGATTATCCAGATGGACCCAAACTCATCTCATGAGTCCTTAAAAGAGGAAGAAGAGGGTAGAAGAGTTGATCAGAGAGAAGCAACGTGGGGACTCAGCCCACAACTGTTAGCTTTGCAATGGAAGAAGAGGCCATGGGCCAAGAAATGAGGGTAGATTCTAGATGCTGGAAAAAGCAAAGAAAACAATTCTCCCTTTGAGTTTCCAGAAGAGAACTCAGACCTGCCAACATACCTTGATCTTAGCCTGGTGAGACCTGTGTCAGATTTCTGAGTTCCAGGACTGTAAGATTATACTTGCATGAGTGTGTGGTGTGTGTGTGTGTGTGTGTGTGTGTGTGTGTGTGTGTGTATTGGGCCTTGCCATGTCGCTTGTAGGATCTTTGTTCCCTGACTAGGGATTGAACCAGGGCCCTCATCAGTGAAAGCATGGAATCCTAACCACTGGACTGCCAGGGAATTCCCTGTGTGTGTGTTTTTAATTAGTTTGTGGTAGTCTGCTATGACACCAAACAGAAAATGAATACACAGTCTCACACAAAATAGCACAAAATTCATAGTCTTTTCTTTTATCTGAAAGTGTGATGAGAATTAACTCTGCAAACATATACTCCAGGTAGGAAGAAGCTGAGTAGTCAAGCAAAATTCTTTATCACCTTTTATAATGTCAGTAAGATGTTAAGTAATTGTGAAACCAAATGATCTTGGCTGTTTCTGATATTTCTCTAAGCTGTCAGCTGGAAACCAAACCATTTCTTCTGTTGTTATATTATAGGCAAGCTGCACATTGCTTGCCTGCCTTGAAGCCTGTCACCTGTGCCTGATACGCTCAAATAAAACCTAAATTAAAATGACAGAAATCTTAAAAAAAAAAAAAGACAGAAATCTTAAAAAAATATGGAAAGCCTCACTTCAGATTTTTATTTACTTAATATTTTTGAAGAGACAGTGCAGTATTTACTAACATACCCCAATGCTGCTCTCCGTTCCCTTCTTCTTATTCTTGCTAAGCTGCTCAGATCCAGGATACTATCCAGTAACCCACCCCTCCCCATACAACCTCTGAGGAACTCTTGCCTCCCACTCTTAACTGATTTTTTTTCCCCCTTCTGGCTCATTGTGTATCACCCTGAGAATGTTAGCACACATCTTAAATGTGAGACAAACATTATCTAAGCCACTTCCTGTATTTTTATGTTATTTCCTGAAGAAAAGCTGAATGCCGCTGGTACTATACAAAGCCAATGATGCAGTTGTTTAAGAGCAATCAGAAGTCTTTTTGTGCCTCATTCATCACCCAAATTGTCAGCTGAGTTCTAATTGCAGAACCTTACTACTCCTGTGATGTGAATGAGAAAGAACACAGAATGATTCTTAGAATTCGGGTTCAGTTCACTGCCTGGCATGAGAAAAGGCAACTTTTTATTTGTAAACAGAGAAAGGTCATTGACAGGTTGAATGCATATGATTTTACTTTCCAGCAAATAAATACTAATCATTTTTATGTAATAAGACAATAACATACTTTAAACAGAATTTTTTTTAAGGACCATTTAATTTCTACAACCAAGAGGACAATTTTAGTTTCTGTTACAGAAAAATGCCATAAATTCTGATATTGCTGCAAATTACAGGTTAAAATTAATTGATTTTTACATATCTCAAGGAATTCCTTATTTAAAAGAAAGTGGGAAAAACTTACACTACTAAGTGCCATCTCAAACTCTGTAACTCTCTGAAGCTCATGTTTATTTATTATAAAGTGTAATTCCCCTTGGTCAAATAATCATTTTGAGTTTCAGTGAGATGAATGTCCTAAATAGTATTCTGGTTAAAAAGGCTCTGTTTCCCAACTTGAGATAAGAAAAAAACATAATGCATGTATCCCAGGTTTATGAGTTTCTATAAAATCATTATTCTTAATATCTGCACATAAACACTATGCCTCTGGATTCAGTGTCTTTGCAACCACATCTCACATCAATATTTCAGCTTGAAATAAAATGTGAACATCTTACAGATGTTTTGTTGGTTTGAGAAACCATGAAGTGAACTAGCAGTAAGATAGCCAGCTGCTTTTGCCCAGTCATTAGAGTAATTATAATATTAAATAACTGCCAAATCAATTAACCAATGTTACTAATCTGCCTGATGTAAAGCTGGCTCTAAGAATGTCAACTCTTTGAAGATTTCTTAAAACACAGCTGTTGCATTCTGATTTAGCTAATTTTATTTCTAAAAATAAAATTTATGTACATTGAATATATGTTCATTACTGAAAAAATTCAAAATATAGAAAGGTATTAGAAGGGAGACTTTTTAAATGATATTAAAATGATATTTGATGTTGAATCTGTAACTAATTTGGGTAATGAGAGTTTACAGAATATGAAGTGCAATATTTCTTTTGTCATTGTAGGATTCACAATATATTTTATATATGACATTTTTTAACAATTATTGAAAATATCTGCAAATGCCCAGGTGCTTTCTTAAATATGCTCTCCCAATATATCCTTATAAGTTGGTCTCAATGCCTAAAAAATCATTTGATATAAACTGCTTGTAAATTGAATTCCTAACTTGGGTGTCACTAATGAAAATTATCAAATGATATATAAAATAATTCAGTTCTAATGGGATAATGTATGATCAAGATTTAGCACAAATTTTGGAAAAATGTAAACCCTAAATATTTCAGTTCCTTTACTTAGAATTATGGTTGTAGCAGGATGTTAAAATGAAACTTCCGCTGTCTCAGTATTTCAGCTGAGGTCACAAAGATTTGAAGAATGGGTGTTAAATATCCACTAATTTGAAAGCGAGGTACCAGACAAGCTGTGTAGAACTTGCTAAGGGGTAACTCATAAGACAGATGTATAAACACTTGTCTGTGAGCTGCCTCAAGCCAATAGGAAGGGAAGTACGAAGATCAATAAGAGAAAGATCATAAGAAATAGGTTTCTGTAGGAAGAGTTGTACATTTCTCCTTTCTTCTCCATATCTGAAGCCAAGTGAGGAAAGTAAGAAATTGCCTCACACAGCATGGTCATGCTTATCACCAGGAGGGAGACTAATCTGGGGCAAGGAAATGGAGAGACGCTCAGTACTTGACCTTGTTTCCTGGAGTTGGGGGAACAGGCTTGGTGTTGACCCATTCTTGGTGAAGTCTGATGCCAAGAGGCTGGGCTGCCTATAGCTGCCTGACTGGTGGACTCACAGAGAGGGCTTTGCTGGGAGCAAATTATATTTTCACTGACCATAGGCAGCAGTGCATGAGGCCTCGTGGAACTCCCAAAGTTAACTAGCCTTGAATTATTTGGAAAATAGTCCCACCCAAAGGGCTTCCTACCTGAGGAAAGATGATCCTGGCTGAAAGAGGCAGGGGTATACTGTCCAATGCAGAAAGAGTGGGCAAAGGTGGAAAGGGCAAGACTTGCGAACTCCCAGCTGGGGACTACGTTATTACCTTAGGCAATAGTGCTAAGCAAGATCTAAAACAAAGATGGGGAGATTTCTGGCCCTCCATAATTCCAAGAAGATAAAGAGCCAGCACTGTGCCATCAACCACACCATTCCAGATTATAACATTCCGGCCATGCCCTCTCTCTTCTTTTTCTGTTCCAACCTTGAGGAGCCAGAGGCAGCAGAGTGAGTGGAGGAGGAGAAGAAGAGTAATACAGTGTCTGGGAAGAAGAAGCTTTCCTCTGCCCTTCTAGGTTACTCTGGCTAGTCTAAGAATTAAACTGACATGAGACAGATTAACAGAAGAAATATCAAACAAATGTTTAATAACATGTATACATGGGAGAGACCCAGGAAAACTGAGTAACTCTCCAAAATGGCCAAAGCCCTCACCTTAAATACCATCCTCAGCTAAAGACAAAAGAGGATGTTGAGGGTAGGGGAGGTTACCAGGAAAAGCACAGTAAACAAGTGTAAGGTTGTTATGCAGATTTAAGTCAAAGCCTTTCCATTGATATGTTTCTAGAGATTTGGTCATCCTCTTCTTCCTGGTACAGTGGAGGGAGACCCTTACAAAATGAAGATTTACCTTGTAAATATAAATATTTCTCACTAAAGGGTAACTCCTACTTGGTTTTCAGTTTTTTATTTTTTTCCATGTCTACTCTTCCTTAGGAAATAACCAGCTTAAAATAATTAAGATGCCAAAGAGACATACTTTGAACTGGCAAATTTTGCTCTCCTACAGCAGATAAATAGTAAAAAAAAAAAAAAAAAAAAAAAAAAAAAAGAAAGAAAGAAAAGAAAAGAAACCTTGCTTCTTTCTCTAGTGCTGATTTCTGAGCCTGATCAGTTTCTATCTGGGGTTGCAAAAATCACAGACTTTAATACTTAAGTATGACACTGTTTATTATACTTGAAAGTGAACAGAAAAGTTATGAGAATTTCACAAGCTTTTACATAGAGACGGGAGAATTGGCATAATAAGTTTAATAGGATTGCAGTGAGGGAGGAAAAAACAACACTGCTTTCTATTTGCACCTGGCAGAATCCAGTTCATTCATTAAATTCACTTCATTACATTCATGAAAATTAGGAATATTTGGATAGATAGGAATAACTGCTATCCATTTTCTAATTCAAATAGGAATTTTTATTTTATATTTGGATCCCCCAGAAGAAGACCCTTGGGCAAGGATTAAAATCCAAGTTATGTATTTTGGAGGTGATTCCAAAAAGCATCAGTTGGGGTTAGAAAGTAAGAGAGAGAAAGTAAGGCAGCCCAAAAAGTGTTCATTTTCAATAAAGTTTTACACTGTTGGTTACTAGAGCTTAATCCTGCTGGGAGAACTCTGGGAGCCAGTGTCCTTACATCAACTGCTATCAGTCCCTGCTAGAGAGCTACATCCCTAGCAGTGCCAGTCTGTCATATAGATGGTCAAGAGATACTACCAGCAAGGGCAGGTACTCAGCAAAAATACATGTGCTGGCAAGAGTCTGCACTGTGGTAAGGTAGGCAAGAATATACGAACAGGGCACTGACAAAATCAAGAATGTGCAAAGGATCACATATTAAGATGGGGGATAATATACAGATAGTTCAATATTTTTTACTGGAAAATTTTAAAAATGATTTAAGTTCTGTCTTAGGGAACTTTTTCTGTACGGTGTCTGAAGCAAAGGATATTGAATAACTCCTGTAGTTTTCTATAAGAAATTTATAAAAAGGAGTCATTTTTATTTGTACTAAAGATTTGATTTTTAAGCTTTAAAAATATTTTTCACTAGAAATGTTTTAAAAGAGAAACATTCCCTTTTGAATAAGAATATAATTTTCTCTGATACTTAAAAACCAGTAGGAGTTAGGTCTTTCTAACTCTTGTGTATGTGATAAAAATGAGTTAAGCCAATGCACCAAAGTATTATAGAATGCTCACTGACACAATTTTTAAACAATTATTTCTGTAACTACCAATTTAAATCATCTAGTTATTAATTGCATATTCAAGATATGAACACATTTAGAAAGCATATTAACATTAAATAATTACGTATTTCTATTAAGTGTTATACACTAGGCAGAAGCAATACAGTGGGGAAGATAGACAGGATTCCTGTCCTCTAGTGCTGGAGGCAGATATAATAGTAAGCAAATAATCTAATGTCATACAGTCACATAATGAATATGCAATTACAAACTGGAAAAGTGATATAAAAGAAAAATGGAGTACAATTTGTTTGTTTTTTGTTTGTTTGTTTTGTGGTATGCGGGCCTCCCTCTGCTGCGGCCTCTCCCGTTGCGGAGCACAGGCTCCGGACGCGCAGGCTCAGCGGCCATGGCCCACGGGCCCAGCCGCTCTGCGGCATGCGGGATCCTCCCAGGCCGGGGCGCGAACCCGGTTCCCCTGCATCGGCAGGCGGACGCGCAACCACTGCGCCACCAGGGAAGCCCTGGAGTGTACTTTGGAATTTTAAGTATTATGATATATTTTATTTTTCTTATAAATTCATATCTTTTGAACTCTCCCACATACCAGGTTAAAATAACAGAATGGGGAACATACTTTAAACTCATGACTCAAAGCATAAAGCATATGTCAACAGAATTAAGCAGTATCAAAAGTCAGACTACTATTTAGAAACAATACCCATAGGCATCCAGAATGGCTAAAATTTTTTAAATGTAGTGACAACACCAAATGTTGGTGAAGATGCAGAGAAAGTGGATCACTCATACATGGCTGGTACAAATGAAAAATGATATAGTCTCACTGGAAGAAGTTTGTTTTTTTTTTAAACTATACATGCAATTACCACATGACTCAATAATTTCACACTAGGGTATTTGTTCCAGAGAAATAAAAACAATGTGCACACAAAAATTTAGAGATAAATGTTTATAGTAGCTTTATTTGTAATAGTCCCAAACTATAATTGGCCCAGGTATCCCTCAATGAATAATAAATTAAACAAATGTGGTGCAGCCATACCACAGAATATTACTCAGCAATAAAGATAATTAAAACAAACAAGCAAAACTACTGATACACATAATAATCTCCAGATAATTATGTTGAGTAAAAAAAGCCAGTTCCCAAAGTTTACATACTGTATGATTTCATTTATACAATGTTCTTGAAATGGCAAAATAATAAAAATGGAAAACAAATTAGTGCTTGCCAGTGATTAAAGAGAGGGTAGAGGTGGGAGAAAAGTGAATGTGACTATAAAAGAGTAACATAAGGTATTGTTGTGATGATGATGTTTTCTATCTTGGCTGTGTCAATATCAGTCTCCTAGCTGTGATACTGTACTGTAGCCTTGCAAGATGTTACCATTGGGGAAAACTGGGTAGAGGGTACAGGGGATCTCTCTGTATTATTTCTTACAATAGCATGTGAATCTATAATTATCTAAAAATTATCTTAAAAATTATTCAATTTAAAAAATGACAGTGACTTTTAAATAAAATCATAAGAGGATATTTTTGTCTTGGTGGCAGGCAAGATTTTTTTTTCTTCATATAGTTTACAAAAAGCAATAATCTTACCAGAAAAAAGAAAAATTAAACATCGAAATTAATATCTTCTGTTGATTAAAATATGCTGTTAAAAAATCAATGGGCAGGCCACAAAAATATTTTGAAAAATATTGAAGAAACATATCAAAGTACTAATATCCAGGATCTATATCTATACCTATGACTATACCTAATTTCTACTTCTTATTCATAATAAAAAATGTATAAATGAAGCAAAAAAAGATGGAAAAAGATTTAGACAGAAATTTTACAGAAGATTTACAGATATCTGAAATAAACATAAAAGTCTTCAAGCTCATTTACTTATCTGGCAGATGAAAAGGTGAAATGCCCTATCAATCCCTACATATTAGGCCATGAGAAAAAATGCATATATTGACAAGAAGACTTGTATAAGAATGTTCATAGCAGTTTAATCTCTAATAGCTGTAATGAAAATACACCTAGGTATTCGTCAGAAAAACAATGTAAAAACTAGCTTTGGTATATCCATATAACATAATATTTCTTAGCCAAAAAAAAAAAAAGTATGACATACTGATATACGCAACAACATGAATGAATCTAGAAGATATTATGCTGAGTAAATCATGCCTCACACAAAATAAGTTATACTCTGTAATTCCATTTTTATGATATCCTGGAACAGGCAAAATTATCCTGGCAAATAATCAGAACATCCATTTCTGGGTGTGAGAGCAGAAATTTATTGGGAATGGGGAGAGAGAATTGTTGGAGATGATGTTAATGTCCTGTATCTTCAAAAGTTTTGACTAAGAGAATATACACATACATTTTACTCTATTTTGATTTTACATCAAAAAATACCATAAACAAATATAATATCTATTTAATGACATAAATGTTTAAGTATTTACGGAAGAATGTTCTATTGTTTGTAATTTAAATGGATTAAAAAACTGATTAATAAATGGATATAAAAAGAATAGTTTGATAGATACAAAACACAGCGAGTATAAGAAAATCAAGTTGGTGAGTGTAAAGTCTTTATAAGATTCTTTCAATTTTGCTTTTTGTTTGATTGAATACAGTTTTTAAGTAAACAATATTTTTTTAAATTAAACTTTATACCAATATTGAAGGACCAAGTGACTCTACCTATTTTTCACAGTTTCTAACCTCAAGATTACAATTTCTAGAGATGCTTAGTATTTTCTTTGCAGAGTGACAAGTTTTTCATTGCTAGACAGCCATCACTTTGTTGATTTCATCACTTCACCATTTTATCATAGCTTTGTTTCTTAGTGTATTATATAATGTTCATCATATAGTATTTCTTTAATAAGTTTTATATTTGAAACTGAATTAAAACAGAATCATTCACTTTTATTAACTGCCCATATGTTCCCCAACTTCACATTCTATGCACATTCGTATAGTACACAGTATATTCTGAATATGGAAACATTGGTTAGAACACTTTAAAAAAAAATTAATCAATTAACTTTCAAAAACATCTTTATTAGAGTATAAGTGCTTTACAATGGTGTGTTAGTTTCTGCTTTATAAAAAAGTGAATCAGTTATACATATACATATGTCCCCATATCTCTTCCCTCTTGCATCTCCCTCCCTCCAACCCTCCCTATCCCACCCCTGTAGGTGGTCACTAAGCACAGAACTGATCTCCCACTGCTATGTGGCTGCATCCCACTAGCTATCTATTTTACAGTTGGTAGTGTATATATGTCCATGCCACTCTCTCACTTTGTCTCAGCTTACACTTCCCCCACACCATATCCTCAAGTCCATTCTCTAGTAGGCCTGCATCTTTATTCCTGTCTTGCCCCTTGGTTTTTCTGACCATTTTTAAAATTTATTTATAATTTAGATTCCATATATATGTGTTAGCATATGGTATTTGTTTTTCTCTTTCTGACTTACTTCACTCTGTATGACAGTTTCTAGGTCCATCCACCTCACTACAAATAACTCAGTTTCATTCCTTTTTATGGCTGAGTAATATTCCATTGTATATATGTGCCACGTCTTCTTTACCCATTCATCTGTTGATGGACACTTAGATTGCCTCCATATCCTGGTTATTGTAAATAGAGCTGCAATGAACATTTTGGTATATGACTCTTTTTGAATTATGGTTTTCTCAGGGGATATGCCCAGTAGTGGGACTGCTGGGTCTACGGTAGTTCTATTTTTAATTATTTAAGGAACCTCCATACTGTTCTCCACAGTGGCTGTATCAATTTACATTCCAACCAACAGTGCGAGGGTTCCCTCTTCTCCACACCCTCTCCAGCATTTATTGTTTGAAGATTTTTTAATGATGGCCATTCTGACTGGTGTGAGATGATATCGCATTGTAGTTTTGATTTGCAGAACAAACTAGTGGTTACCAGTGGGAAGAGAGAAGGGGTGAGGGGCGAGATAGGGGTATGGGATTAAGAGATACAAACACCGTATAAAACATATAAGCAACAAGGATATATTGTACAACACAGAGAAATATAGCCATGATTTATGTCAGAGTGTTCTGCCTATGTTCTCGTCTAGAAGTTTTATGGTTTCAGGTCTTACATTTAGGCCTTTAATCCATTTTGAGTTTATTTTTGTGTACTGTGTTAGGGAGTGTTCTAATTTCATTCTTGTACATTTAGCTGTCCAGTTTTCCCAGCACCACTTATTGAAGGGGCTGTTTTTCTCCATTGTATGTTCTTGCTTCCTTTATCAAAGATAAGGTGACCATATGTGCGTGGGTTTATCTCTGGGCTTTCTTCTATCCTGTTCCATTGATCTATATTTCTGTTTTTGTGCCAGTACCATACTCTCTTGATTGCTGTAGCCTTGTAGTATAGTCTGAAGTCAGGGAGCCCTATTCCTCCAGCTCCATTTTTTTTTTTCTCAAGATTGCTTTGGCTATTCGGGGTCTTTTGTGTTTCCATACAAATTGTGAAATTTTTTTTTCTAGTTCTGTAAAAAATGCTAGTGGTAGTTTGATAGGGATTGCATTGAATCTGTAGATTGCTTTGGGTAGTAGAGTCATTTTCACAATGTTGATTCTTCCAATCCAAGAACATGGTATATCTCTCCATCTATTTGTATCATCTTTAATTTCTTTCATCAGTGTCTTATAATTTTCTGCATACAGGTCTTTTGTCTCCTTAGGTAGGTTTATTCCTAGATATTTTATTCTTTTTGTTGCAATGGTAAATGGGAGTGTTTTCTTAATTTCACTTTCCGATTTTTCATCATTAGTGTATAGGAATGCAAGAGATTTCTGTGCCTTAATTTTGTATCCTGCTACTTTACCAAATTCATTGATTAGCTCTAGTAGTTTTCTGGTAGCATGGTTAGAACACTTTTACATATTTCAGCATAATGTGTTTTATAATCAGTTCAGTTAAATGGTTGAGTCATGAATCTCTTAATAAATAATTAAATTTTATCTTTTAGCCACAGGAGGGAAGCATATAAGACTAATTATACTTATACAATTATGTGTATTGGCACATTTTAAATTTTGAAGTTCTTGTAAGATCTTTCTGAGGATAATGCTAAACAAAAAGATGGGATAAACATCTTTTATTCATTAATTTAAACATGCATGCAACCAGTATTTACTGAATACTTAACGCTACTCATCCGGGGCACCTTGCTGATACTTGACTAAGATTAATCTCATTTCATAATTATCTAATGTGCCATTAAGGTTAATATAATATTCAAAATAGAATTTGATTTCTTGTATATAAAGCACAGAACTGAATAGGAAAAATAAGAACAATTTTCCACTTGGACAGTTGATGTACTAAACCATGTACATTTATGTCCTTTCTCTTAAAATGTGTATTACTCTTATTTTGTAACCCATCTAAGCAAAAGATTCATCTAATTCTTCCAGTTGGCAGTGTCCAACATGTTTTCTGTCTTAACAAATCTCAAATTACAAGTTGTTATGTTGTTGTCTACAGGATTCTGCCTATTATTGTGTGGGATCCATAAGACATTAAATAACTTCTTATGTTGAAATTTTATTTAGAATTACAAATTCAGAAAACATACAAAAAAACATGCAGTCCTTGTAAAGTTTAAATCTTTAATCAAAAACAAACAAACAACAACAACAAAAAACCCTCTTGGACCTCCAGGCTTCTTCAAAGCAATTTAAAAATCACTTCTGTGATATCTTGGAAAGTATATAGTTCAAGAATCAGTGTTTATGAAGCTATGCTTGGCACAGTTGCTAAGAGTTCTCAGTGAATTTCAAGATAAGAATAATGCTCTTTCCCTACTGGTAAGTTTATTTAATTAATTCATTACTTTATTCATTCAGTTAACATTATTGTGCTTGTATTACTTCCCATGCTTTGTCCTAGCATTTCTACTTTTATTATGTCTGGCAATGATTTAGTATCCCTTCTTCATATCTAAACCAAGACTTAAGAACAAACAACATTTTCCTATTTTTTACTCACAAAACTTATAATTTCCAGACTTTTTTTTGAAACAATGAAATAATGACATTACTGTTGAGTTTTTTGTGTTGTTAGAGTTGATGCAAAGCACTGAGTGTCAGAACATGCACTTTCAAACTTGATGAGGTATTAGAAAGTGAATTTTACTGTCTGAAAATTTTCCAATTATTTAAATTCTAAACTCAAAACATGTATCATCATCATAGGATTTCTTACTCATGAACTATTATTTATTCTGGTTGATCTGAAGTTAGATTTCCTAAGAGCACCACCAGTCCGTTACATACATACCCAGTCTGGGTTATTTGTATGGGCAAAACTTTTGTTGATTTGATTTTAGTTAGTTCCACATGTATTAATAAACCCTTAAAACCAGCATGTTATTATTTTTCCTTACTTGTACCTGTAGGACATGATTCCTGGGGATCCTCCATAAACAGAGTCTGCTTTTATTTCTTAACTTTCTTTCAAAAATATGTCTAGAATATATGATATAGGTGGAGATGTGTCTGAGGTAGAGAGGCAGTGTCCAGGAATGTCTTGAAATTCCTAGAGTTCCAATAAAAACATTTTTAAAATCCCTTTCTAAGGATAACATATTGTATTATTTTACCTCCCACTACTTCAAAGAGTAAAGACACGCTTTATTTTCCTTTTTCTGGCCCCATCTCTTCATAGCATTAATACTGTCCCCTTTGTTCTATTTATCTATACAGTTGGATAAATATCTATTTATCAAATCCTCCATTTAAAAAGTTTCAGGTTATTTATGAGCTTCTATATCTTTTCATAGTTAATAATGAATATAATAATAAATGTTGAGAATTTAGTGTCTTCTCAATATGTAAATGTCTCTATTCCTCAGATAATTAACATATTATTCTCTGGACCATTTCTTGGTTCCATTCAGTTTTGTTGTTATTGTTGTTATTAACACATTTCCATCATAATACAGGATCTGACGCAGTCCAACTGTACCCTTTAGGAAACACTGTAAGTCAATCTTAGTAGAAAAAAGAAATAACATAAAAATACAAAATTTTTAAAACTTCATGAAAGTACCAGTGTTAACCAGATGTTCCTTTCTTTCCATGCTGCATTTATAACATACATTAGCAGATAGTAATAAGATCTGCAGAAAAGACCTAGAGGAGTTCAGTACATATGACTTGGCATCTGAACGACTAGTGGGCATCTTGGTTCTTGGGGAGATTATTCAACCTTTCCAGGCCTCAGTTTCCACCCTCAATTTTTTTGACGAGGGTGTTAAATAAGCTCAATACATTCTAATCTTCAGTCGGAGACAGACTCACCTGAAGCTTTTGGAACTTAAGCCTCTGGGCTTTTTACTCAGAAGTGCCCAATCCCCAGATAAGGGCCTTCTGTATATGATTTCTCATGTCAAGTTATGTTGAATTGGCCATGGTTATATTATTTTTGGAACTTTGTTTTCTTTAAAAGGACCCCTGATTTTATAACTTTCAGCCCCCCCAAAAATTTAGGTCTGTCCTTTTATGAAGTAATTATTCAGTAAACATTATTGTTATTTACTATTAAAAAACTCTACCAAAATAATGTGTTTTCTTCCTTTCTTTTCCCCCCTTCCTCCCTTCCTTCCTGTATAGATCTTTATGATCTAATTTTATAGCCCTTACTGGCTAACTTCCATCATAGGCCATGAGACTCAACTTTTCTACTTTCCTCTCAAAGAACATGGATTGTGAGGGTGAAAATCAGGCAGCATTTTTATGATCAATAAGATACTGAGAATGTTCAGTTTCAAATTTTGATTACAGTATGATTCAACTCTGTAAAGACAGTTGAACTGACTCAGCCAGTTTTTGCTTTCCCTGATCAAGATTGCTTAACTTCTCTTTGAATGACAAATGAGGAGAAAGAATTGATAAATGAATTGGTCTGAATTCATATCCTGCAAGAACTTTCAACACACCTTCCTCACCCCCCATGTTAAAGAGGATAACCATTCCTCAACTTTCTATGCTCATACATAGAACAATTTAAAATAAGTAAATGCAGATCTTTGAGGGCCTCAGTTGAGCTAGAGGAACTAGGAGAGACCACACTAGATTTTGAAATTATGACAACACACTTAATAAAATTAAAAACAGAAAAAAGGAAGGAAGCAATAATTATGATTTAATCATGATTATTTTGCTTTAGAATGTATACAAATTTATTAATAAATATCACATGATCACATGTTTGCTCTTTATCCCTGACCTCACATATAATTAGAAGACAGAACTCTCACTTATTCTAGCAACTATGCAGCTTTCTCTGTTGCATGAGTTAGACTCATAATTCCTCCACTTACTAGCCATGTAATGTAACCCTACTTAAAACTACCCAGACTCTAATTTCCTCATCTGAAAAACAGAAATGATAGCATTACTTACACATTCTAGACTTTTAAAAAAAATATTAAATGAGATAATACATAAAAATGCTTAGTTCAGTGCCTGGCACCATACAGTAAATTATTAATAAATATATATATATGGCCCACATATTATATATATTACATAAAATTATATAATATTATATATATATAAAATTTTAATCTTGCTCTCTATTACATTGCATGACTCACTAAAGAAATGTTCCATGACATATATTGCCATAACAAAATAAACGGTATACACATAGATGAAAATTTAGTAGTACACATCTGAAGAATTCTTCCATAATGGTTAAAATAGCCATGCAGATTTAAGGTTTTGGCTAAAATAATAATAATCCACTCTGTCATATAAACATTTATCTGTAGGATCTATGCTCAGATGACTATGTAAATGTATTTCATGTTTTCACCAATGATTTTATATACCACCTCTTTTATTGCTTTGATCCAGCTGGAGGCATAATGAAGTGTTTTAGCCCCTATCTGCTTTAACTCTGGAATACTTAAAAATGTTTCTGCTGTTCCCATGTATGAAGAAAATCAAAGCTTCTCATTACTGATGTATAATTACTTTGATGGAGGGCTGAGTTCAGAGCAAAATGTTTTCTTTCATAAACTCCTGCTATAGTCACGCAGTGGCATTGTTTATCCCTACTCCACCCTGGTTAAGGATCTGTTATATCATCAGAATCTAAGAATTCAGCTTCAGTGGAGGTACCAACATAACTCTGTCTAAACAGGTCACAAGCCAAAGTTTAACTTATCGTTGAAAACATTCAATGTTATAAGTAAAAGAATAGGCAGAATTTATGATATAAATGTTTGTGTCAGTGATTCTATAAAGGCCTAATCATAGTGTTAACCTAGCAAATTCCTTTGATGGGATGTTTATGAGTATTTTTAAACTCAAGCATTGATTAAATAAAACTTTCTCTCCTCTGGAAATACAGAGAAATTTTCTTCAGAAAAAATAAATATATAAAAAAAGTTTTGCTTTAAAATAAATCTCAAGTGTGAACAGTTTGAATAAGGATCATTTCTATTTAACATTTTTAATGAAATTAATAGGCAGTTAATCCATCTTTCATAAAGTATATTTTTAAGTCTAAAAAATTGTCTCCAGTTTTCAATCTAACATTTCATGTAAGTCAATACAAAGTCAACGTTTTGAAGTTAGATGAAAATGAAGCTGTATAAAAATAAAGACAGGCATCCAAGAATTGATGTAAAGTGTACTAGAATAAATCTTTTTTAGCTGTTCAGAGAACCCCAAGGTAATGGCTTCCTCCCCAACATGATCTTAATGTTTTGGTCAAAAAGCTATTTTGTCTGAACCATAGGCCCTTATCTCAGCTTTCCAGATGGGCCCTATAGGTGCTTCTTTGACCTTAGAAAGGGTAATTGCTTAACACTTGAGGGAGGATGGTGCATGTGGCAACAAGAAGTTGAAAAGAATAATTTAAGAAGGAATAATAGGATCTGGATTTTAATAATTCATAAGATTTCTTAACAGGCAAGATTTTAATTACATCTTTATCAGCTGTCCCTTTCAAATTCGAGTACCTCACAACAATAAATAGCCTAACATTTTTAATGCCAACATACCAAGGACACATTATTTGAATGTATTTCATGATCTTCATGCTAAAATTATGTGAGCCAAAATGGATCCTCAGATGTTATGGGATAACATTAAGAAAGAAGCTTTTTTGACAGTGGGTTTTTAATAAAAGCAAAGGATTGAATTAGATTTTCATGTCTATTCTATTAGATATTTTAAAAGACCTACAAAGCAAAATTAAACAATTATGTTATGAACTAGATCATCCACAAAATATACTCCCCAAAAATCTGCATTGTAAACATATTTAGTCAAAACATCTTCTTCCATTTTGATTGTTACTCTGGAAATACAGATTATATTTGAACTATATGTATGAGATTTACTCCATTTTCTTTTATCTATACCTTGCAGAAAGACCTGAGATATTATAACTGCTAACACCTCGAATTATGCATTGGGATGTTAGAGTCAGGTCTATATTTTATTCACTTCTCTAATTTTATGGGATATGGTCTCAATCAATATATTTTACTGGGTAACTAGAACGAAATCCTTGTCCCAAAACAAACTTCCAAAATTATCTTAGATTATTTATTCCTCATTATGCCAAAACACTTGGAATGAAATCAATCTACTGATTGCCCGGTCTGCATAATACCAAATTGATATAAATGCTGCTATATAAATGCCATCAAAGTAAGTAATTATTTTGGCATCACTAGATGCTTTGGGGAAAGATTCTGAAGTTATATCTTTTTTCTTTCAAGGTTGTGTGTATATGAGCATTGGGTTATTTGTGGTGTAACCAAACAATCATGAATAAATGTCTCAGTACTCTTTCTTTTCCTTTTACTTGTTGTACTCTTAGCCCTTTTAATTTGATTTCATGTAAGTCATCAGACAGAGTTTGTTGGTATGCATAAGAAATTGTATATTTTAGGAATATTTTGGCTAGAAGAGATAAAATACTCAGTTCAAATTTTCTTGAACAATATCATCATCATCATTATTCATCTCACTGAAGAAGAAAGCCAAAATTAAGGCAGGCTGTTTCCCTGGTCTAATCTGAAATTTATTAATATCATTGAGAATCCATATGTTTTTCCTCCTCTCTCTACTCTGTCACCCTTAATGTGTTAAATACTTGCCCTTCAATATTCCCTCTTCTAAGAGTTATAAAATAGCTACAGTAGTTCTAGATATCACTTCCCAGGACAGCAATCTCCAGAAGAAGAAGACAGTTTTTCTTCTAGTTTATTTTGAAGATACAGAAGTGTACCTTCAAAGACCCCAAGAAAAATTATCCTCCTGTCTCACTGGTCACAACTGGAGTCCACACCCAATTCTAAACAAGTCATAGGTAAAGGGAAATGGAACTGGCATGAGTGGCCTACATGGATTAAGATCTCGCCTGTGGATTTGGGAGCTGCCAATCCCCATGAAACCACGGCTCCATGATGAGCAGACGGTAATAGGAAGCAGAAATGAGAAATGATTCATAGACAAACTATGATGTTGATAAAAAGATGTAGATACTTTCAACTCTTTTTAATAAATAGTTTCTTCAACTCACTCATTTACTTAGATTTATTTTGAGGTCATTCCTACATCTACATCCTGTGAGACATAAGTTTTGAAAAATTTAGTTATAAATAATGGTAATCTCTATTTGAAAGTACTACAGTTACAGATATTTTAATGTTTTGTCGTCTTTCAAGAATTTGGTTAAAATTTTGCGTTTGTCTTAAGAATTTGCTTTGGTCCTATCTAAATCTTGAAATTCCATCTCCCTTCAGTTACTTTTATTACTCAGTTAATGTTATCTAAAACCATTTATATAGTGACTTCAATCTATATTCCTCTAGAAGACTGATATATTATTAACTGAAACAAGATGTTTCATTATTACAAGTAAACACACGATTGGTTTTTAAAATGTCAGGAAAATGAGTAGGAAGTTATTAATTTTAATAAAGTTTTTATTTTTCAAAGACAGTGTCTGTTATAATGCAAAATAATTGAACAATCTCTGAGATAATAGCTTGTACTTAGCTTACTTTTGATAGCTTACGTTTTTCATGATCAAGTGTGTTTATAATTTCATGTGATACTTATATATTTCAAGTTTGCATCATTGTAATTTATCCACCTTTTGTTGTTTTCCACAAAAGGCAATAAATAGATAACTGAGCCATTTAGAGAGCCACGTAGCTAAAGCAAAGATAGTCCCTTGCTGATAGAGTTCTGCTCCCTCCAAAGACCTCAGAACACAATCAAACAAATCAAAAACAAGGGGTAAATAAAAGTATAAAAATATAACTTATTATACACCATTAGTGATAATAGTAGTATATTATTACTTAGTTTGGATTCTGGGATTTCTATTATGGCAAATAGAAATATTTCCTTAAGGCAATGTCCAGTTCACTCAGTTAACAACATTTGAAATTCTATACACATTTATATTGCCACTCTTGAAATGTTAATGCAGGAGAAAAATAAAGCAGTTTCTTATGAATTATAGTAATGAAACAACCTTTTCCAGTATAGGCAGACTAAAAGGAAAACAGAAGAAGAAAAAAACACAAATAATTATTAAAAGTAGGATTCTATTTGATATTTATATATTAGAAAAGATCTAAAATGTTGCAAAGAAGAGATTTTGTTCATTATTGCTCAAACAATTGCCTAGATTGTTTATACTAAGTGAAGAGCTAGAGAAAAAATGATTCTTTATATGTAATCTTGTGGCTTTGTCTCACTAACTGGGCTCAGAATTCTTTATCTTCAGCCCATACAGAGAGAGATTCCCTGAGGACTTTTGCTGCATTAGCAGTAGTCCTGCCACTGGTACTAACAAAGTAATGATGTGTGAGATATGGAGGTGACCCGAACACTCACCAGATTTTCTGGTGCTTCTCTATGTCATACATTCAAAGGAAAGAGTATTTTGGAGCAGAGCTATTTTCAGTATTGGCTACTGCAATCATTATTGCTATTTAGTGTCATTGGAGGGGAGCTGGTGTAAGACCCAGAAGTTGAAATGAAAGTAATTACTTCCCTGAAAAATTGTGTACTTTTGCCCTCAAAAGAAGATATCTACCCCACCCGTCTTTCTGTTGGAAGGCTTATATTTCAAAGCCATTTCTTTTTCATTCATTTGTTAATAATGAGTACTTGAAATGAGATTTTTAAATATGGCAATAAAACAATTTCTTTTTCCTTTCAGATTTCTCACCCATGCTGACTGATTCATAGAGATTAACTCTTGATGGAAGCCTTGTTTTCTGTTTGGGTTTTGCATTCTTTCTCCTTTCCTGAAAGCTTCTTTGCCTTTTTACTTTACTTTTTACTTTTACTTTTCCTTTGCCTTTTTACTTCCCAGTCTCTTGTTGGTAGATATGAGATTCCAAAAAAATAGAAACTTGGGAAAAAGTATCAGAACATTGACTCATTGTAATTGCAGAAAATCTTAAGAAAGAAAAAAAATAAGTGCATTTGACAATCTGAAGTTTCTTACAATAAATGGGCTTATTGTTTCTATACTTGGATTGGATGTTTAGAAGCACAGAAGGCAAAATATTTACAAAAGATGTTGACATAGTCACAAAAGAATAAAAACAATAATAAAATATATTTTAAAAATAACAATAAAATAATAAAAATAAAGTAGATTAAATGCAAATCCACATCAAAACATTCCAAATGATCAAGAGAATCAAAATACATTTTGGAGGTAATTGAAGTCTGCGATGTTTTGTCAATTATCTTGACACATATATAAAAACACGATTCTAGATTATTTGAATAATTTACTTTGTTCTCCAATTTTCTTTGAAGTTATGATTACAGATGAAATTGATGCATGGGTCAAGTGCTCTATCCATTTTAATGAAAGGAAAATTATTATACTCATGCATAAAATAGTCGCACATCACCAAATTAGGACTCAAAGGGAGAAAAGGAGTTAAACTGCAACCTTGGCATAAAAAGGGGCACTGTTATAGTGTTATGGTTCTTCCATTTCTATTCTTCTACCTTATACTTATTTCCATCCACACTTCCACCTTCCAAGGCATTGAATAAATAAAAAGTCCTGTGGGTGGAAATAGAAGCAAAATATTTACAATCATTTAGAATGAAATGGATTAAAAAATACCCCTGGCATTGCAAAACTTTTTCTCTTGCCTTTCTACCCCCAAGCAGAAAATGTGAGTTCTCTCTGAGAATAAAGAAAATATTGTTCCCTTACTTTCAATATTATCCATAATTTGAATAATTTTTTTCTATATATTGACAGATATGTTCTGTGTGGAGAAAATGATCAGTACCTATTAGTTGAGTTAGTGAAATTGATATCCCAAACTCTCAGTAAAGTTACTTAAATAATTCCCGAATTTTCCTTCAAATCTTAGTATTTGAGGGAGTCCCATAAATACCACTTCTATTTCCTGCCTGAGTTCTGAATCAAATATGAGACAAAACAAGATAGTCATTAGATAAAAAAGACAAATATTTCCCTTGCTTCTTATTAAGACTGGGTAACAAGGCACAGCTAAGTGTGACAGCTAGACCAGGTTTACTAACACTTTGTGCCCCACTGTTGACCTTGGAATTACCTACATGAAAATGAGTTTGAGTTTGTAGGAACATTATCTAGTCTTTATTTTCCACTGGTTGATGTGGACAGGGAATGAGGCGTCAGTCTCCTAAGGCTTAAGTCATTAGGTAGATTTATTTCATCCAAATGAGAAAAGTGGATCAATGGTGGTTGCTTATTCCATCTATTTTTGGGGAGATGGAGCAGGAGTGTACAAGGAACACTGCACATCATGAAAACTGGAGAAAAGAGTGCTAAACCAATTTCTAGTAACCTTCCTGAGATACTACAAGAAAACAAGCTCCACTCCAAGCTGGCATGTTTAAAAGCAGAGAGACAAGAGGAAAATAACCATATAAGTTTTTAAGGGACATGTCTGCCTAGGACAAGTAATGTGCAACTATTAAGGGCTGTGCACCTTACTTAGCTGCAGAAGATAGATTCTTTACCAGATCCTAAAATTAATGAGTAAGATAGGAAATAGTAGGATCTTGGATTAGGAAAGGAGACTACAGAAACTCCTACATAAATCATGAGAATCAATTTCTACTCCAAAGTGCTTTCTGTTATGACTATACCACACTAGGGAGGGGAAGAAGTGGCAAATAAATAGTTTTAATGCATATTTTTCATTTTCTTTATTTTATATGTCAAGTGTTTTCAGGATTTCTATATTTGTATTATAGCTCACTAGTTGCAGTATGTATAAGAAGCAGGATCTGGAATTGCCCAAGATTGAAAAGTATAAAATAAAACAAAAAACAAAACAAAATTAATGTCAGAAAATCTGGGCTATCTTAGAAATGCACAAGCTGCCGAGACTGAACCAAGAAGAAATAGAAAATATGAACAGACCAATCACAAGCACTGAAATTGAAACTGTGATTAAAAATCTTCCAACAAACAAAAGCCCAGGACCAGATGGCTTCACAGGCGAATTCTATCAAACATTTAGAGAAGAGCTAACACCTATCCTTCTCAAACTCTTCCAAAAGATAACAGAGGGAGGAACACTCCCAAACTCATTCTATGAGGCCACCATCACCCTGATACCAAAACCAGACAAAGACGTCACAAAGAAAGAAAACTACAGGCCAATATCACTGATGAACATAGATGCAAAAATCCTCAACAAAATACTAGCAAACAGAATCCAACAGCAGATTAAAAGGATCATACACCATGATCAAGTGGGGTTTATTCCAGGAATGCAAGGATTCTTCAATATACGCAAATCAATCAACGTGATACACCATATCAACAAACTGAAGGAGAAAAAACATATGATCATCTCAATAGATGCAGAGAAAGCTTTTGACAAAATTCAACACCCATATATGATAAAAACCCTG